>NW_027225629.1:157500-167500 GCF_038994185.2 Dermacentor albipictus | reverse complement strand
GTAGCGAAAAAAAGAAAGAAAGAAAAAAAAAACACCTACCCGCAGCTTGTTAGCAGTAACCGTAAATGTGGTTCTAAATATAGGTTCGCTGGTCACTGAAACTTTCTCATAACGCACACCACTGTAGTCCAAAAAGAACAAAGCACGCACAATGGATATGATACAGCCGTCACCGCATGATTTCGCGTTTTCCTTATTGCATTACTTTCGTGGGCATGCGCGCTAGGGCCACGCAGGCCAGGAGGCAAGGGGAAAAATAAATAAGAAATGATACGCGATCCTCAGCATTGACTTGGCTGATGTGGCACTCGCATTTATGTTCTTTACCTTAGGCGAGCGCAACGCGCCAACTGAACTCCAATTTCCCATAACGGAAATTCGTATTTGGCCATTTGGTTGTATTTTTGGCTGATGTTCGCGTTTTTCGCCCGAGCATGCGCTTCACTGCGCCGCTCGTTGCCCCTTCAATGCGGCTTCACTGCCCTGCAGGCGTGTTCTGCGTCAAGCCGAACCACCAGGCAAAAAGCCTGGGCGCCGCCATCTTGTTGAGAGCGGCGCCGGGGACACAATCGCGCCTAGCTCATTGAGTTTTCCCCCAAAACTGAACGAAATAGCCTTATTTAAATGAGAAAGATGCCGCGAGTGCCGCAACGAAGGACCTTAAGGATTACCGAAGGGTAACTGAGGGCGACGCGACGAGCTTTGGAAAGAAGAATGATGGGTGTAGCGCTACGGGGGATAAGAATAGAGCAGATTCGGGGGGTGAGCGAACAAACGCGAGCTAATGACACCTTAGTTTAAACCAAGAAAAAGAAATGGGCGTGCGCAGGGCATGCAATGTGGGGGGAAGATCATCAATTAAGGGTTACCGACTGAATTCCAAGAGAAGGGAAGCGTAGCACGGGGTGGCGGAAATTTAGGAGGGCAGATTAGATTAGGAAGGGCGCAGGCACTAGACGGCGACCGTGACCGGGCTTACACGTGACCGGGGTGCTTGGAGAATAATGGGAGAGGTCTTTGCCCTGCAGTGGTCGTAGCCAGCAGGATGATGATGACGAAAAGGTAGCAACAGGTATTCATAACATACAGGTTGGAAAGCTGAGGCACCTCTGAACCCTTGAATATATTTCGCCACACTTGGCCATACGACAAGTTTGTTTTCGAGGCGCTCGGTCCCACTGCAGCGAAAATGTTGCCGGAAATCGGGCACTCCATTTTTGTTTCATAGGGAACCTTTCTTCCACTAGGGCAGCGGATTTTCGCAGGGCGAGCTTGCTGTCGTTTACGGATCAAAGCGATAGTGAACTCCAAAATGCAGTGTTGGCTTTGAGTGGGACTTACATTGATTGCAAAACCCACGGCTAATCACCCTTCCCCCCCCCCCCCCCCCCCAAGTGGCTCATTACAGCAGACAATCGTTCAGAAACACCGGCATCGTTGCGTATAGTATGGGAATGGTGCGTGTCACGTGAGTGCTCGCTTCGAGCTTGTGTTCTTCATTTTGATTGAATGAAGTCTCACCTAAGTGAGCGGGGGCCGATCCCGGAGGTAGTGCAATACCGGGCCGACCTGCGGCGGAGGTGAAGCAGGCTTCAAGCACTCCGCCAACTTCCAAAAATAGGTTTAATATCGTGGGTCCATATAGAACCCGTATCAGATATTAAGCTGATAAGAACAGATACTACACTTTGATCTTAGCCAAAAGGCCGAGAAGCGATGTCTTTCACTTCACTCCATTGTACCACTGCCTTGTGGGTGCCCTGGCGACATTGGTAACCTCAGCAACAGCGTGGGCAATCTTATAAAACCCAGCCCGTCTAGAGACTCTATGCTCTCTATCTCGCGAATCAACTCGCGACGCCTCAGTCTTTCACTGTTAACGAAACGCCGTCGCGTAGAAACGAGACCCGAGCGCAAGCTTGTTCGCAAGGCAAAACCAACGAAGGCAACCTCGTAGAAAACGGAACAGGCGAGCGGAAAACACGCGCAAGGGGAATGCTTACTTCCGTCTGAATGCGACCGCTCAAGGCGGCTTTCTTTGAGGCCTTCGTTTCAAGCCCGTGCGCAAGTGTAATACACTACGCGCATTTCCCTCATTTCCTTTTATTTACCGCAAGGCCCACTGAAAGTTTTCATACGGCACAGGCCGGGACGGATTGCAACGTGTCGATTCGACCGCTAGAATTAGGTAGCGCGCCTCATGTACGAATGAAAGAGAATGAAAAAAAAAAAATAAATAAATATAGAAAAGGCTGCGCACTCCTTCCAACCGGAAACATAGAGGGCAGGAAGATCGCCATGTGGAGCACAGGTGTTGTTAAAAAAGAAAGAAAGAAAGAAAGAAATAGCGCTACCCCATCATCTTTACCGTGTGCGTGTATACACACACACGCACACATATGCACGCGCACGCACGCGCGCGCGCGCACGCACACACACACACACACACACACACACATACGCACACATGCTAGCATAGCTTAAGCACAGCTGGAAAGCTCAGCCTTGCGCAAGAAAAAAGGACCACGCCCTTTCGCAAGCCCCTTTGAAACTTTTAAATGAGAAACATGTGTACAGCGAGGTCGTTCGAAACTGGCGCGAAAACGCATCCGCGCCATCTGTGTGCGGAACTAGGAAAACCTACGGCCTTCGCCATACAGAAAGAAAGGTAGATGGCGCGAGCTAACGCTCCGTTGCATACTAAGAACGAGAGCTAGTGAATAATGGCAGAAACGTCTTGGGAAGAGAGAAAAAAACAACAACAACAAAAAAAAAGAAAGACACGCAAGTTGTTGGCTCGCGCAAGCATTCTATTTTACAGCGAGTAAAGAGCATAGCAACTTCTCACAAGAGCAGCAAGAAAGACAAGAAGAACGTGAGAGAGGGGGAGAAACAGGCGCGTTTCTTTGGAATGCAGAGCATGCTGCACACACTATGAAGTGCCAAAGAGACGGGGAAAGCAGATGGCGCGATTGTGTATGTCCTCAAAGCTTGAAAACAATTTCTAAACTACAAGG
Source organism: Dermacentor albipictus (assembly GCF_038994185.2). Taxonomy (NCBI): domain Eukaryota; kingdom Metazoa; phylum Arthropoda; class Arachnida; order Ixodida; family Ixodidae; genus Dermacentor; species Dermacentor albipictus. The sequence goes on along the minus strand of NW_027225629.1, from coordinate 164,483 downwards.
TGTGCCGAAGTCCGCCTACTCTCATCAGGTTGCTCCCGCCTCCAATTGCATTTAAATTAAAATTACAGTCGCCTCAGAGGCAGAGAGAGAGAGAGAGAGAGAGAAAATGTGTACACTTGCTTCGCGCAGCTGCACCCGTTCAAATTTTACAGCAACAAGAGCACTCCCGCAGGCACAAAGTCCGCTGCCGCGTCCGCCGGGGCGGAATGCACTCGCTTCCGTAAATTGTCGTGCGGCAGACTGCTGCATCGTAGCACACCTGAAACCGCGCAGACGTCAGCGATCGCCGCGAGATCGCTGCGAGCGCTAAAGTCCGAAACCACGTCCGCCGGGGCGGCGGGAGCTCGATACCCCTTCACGAAACTTCTGCGTGTACACCGCCGCACGGCCACGGCGGAGTCGCTGGCATCCTGCGCGCAGTTGCATTGCGTCGCGCCGGGAATCGTTGAAGCCCCACGCAGACGTCGGCGTCGGCCCCGACCTGGCTGCGAGCGCTCGAAGAGACCAAGTCCGAAGCCACGTGAGCCGGGGCGGTGTGAGCGCGACTAAGTCCGAGACGACGTCAGCCGGGGCGGCGTGAGCGAGACCAAGTCCGAGACTACGTCAGCCGGGGCGGCGTGAGCGAGACCAAGTCCGAGACTACGTCAGCCGGGGCGTCGACTAAGTCCGAGACGACGTCAGCCGGGGCGTCGAGCACGCCGCGGTCGCTTTTCCCACTCTTACTCGAAAAATGGCGAAGGGGCCGCGCTAGCGTGCCTTGAATCGGTGAGCGGCGGTACCGCGGCGATCGCGAGAGCTCAAATCGGCCGTGCCAAGGCCAAATATTGGCGCTCGGCTCGGCGCAGTACGCCGCCTTGTCGCACGAGTACGGCCCCGTGGAGGTCTGGTCACTTATCGCTGCTCTTATAAGGGGCCGTACCGCCCTGGCCGACGTTGTACCGTAGTGCCGTTTTCGGCTTGCGCGTGTTCGTGGTGGTGTCCGCGCACCGCTCCGCACTCGAGAATCGTGCCCACGACGACGCGAGCGCTCGGAAGAGACGCAAGTCCGAAACCACGTGAGCCGGGGCGGTGTGAGCGCGACTAAGTCCGAGACGACGTCAGCCGGGGCGGCGTGAGCGAGACTAAGTCCGAGACTACGTCAGCCGGGGCGTCGACCAAGTCCGAGACGACGTCAGCCGGGGCGTCGAGCACGCCGCGCGCGCTTTTCCCACTCTTACTCGAAAAATGGCGAAGGGGCCGCGCTAGCGTGCCTTGAATCGGTGAGCGGCGGTACCGCGGCGATCGCGAGAGCTCAAATCGGCCGTGCCAAAGCCAAATATTGGCGCTCGGCTCGGCGCAGTACGCCGCCTTGTCGCACGAGTACGGCCCCGTGGAGGTCTGGTCACTTATCGCTGCTCTTATAAGGGGCCGTACCGCCCTGGCCGACGTTGTACCGTAGTGCCGTTTTCGGCTTGCGCGTGTTCGTGGTGGTGTCCGCGCACCGCTCCGCACTCGAGAATCGTGCCCACGACGACGCGAGCGCTCGGAAGAGACGAAAGTCCGAAACCACGTGAGCCGGGGCGGTGTGAGCGCGACTAAGTCCGAGACGACGTCAGCCGGGGCGGCGTGAGCGAGACTAAGTCCGAGACTACGTCAGCCGGGGCGTCGACCAAGTCCGAGACGACGTCAGCCGGGGCGTCGAGCACGCCGCGCGCGCTTTTCCCACTCTTACTCGAAAAATGGCGAAGGGGCCGCGCTAGCGTGCCTTGAATCGGTGAGCGGCGGTACCGCGGCGATCGCGAGAGCTCAAATCGGCCGTGCCAAAGCCAAATATTGGCGCTCGGCTCGGCGCAGTACGCCGCCTTGTCGCACGAGTACGGCCCCGTGGAGGTCTGGTCACTTATCGCTGCTCTTATAAGGGGCCGTACCGCCCTGGCCGACGTTGTACCGTAGTGCCGTTTTCGGCTTGCGCGTGTTCGTGGTGGTGTCCGCGCACCGCTCCGCACTCGAGAATCGTGCCCACGACGACGCGAGCGCTCGGAAGAGACGAAAGTCCGAAACCACGTGAGCCGGGGCGGTGTGAGCGCGACTAAGTCCGAGACGACGTCAGCCGGGGCGGCGTGAGCGAGACTAAGTCCGAGACTACGTCAGCCGGGGCGTCGACCAAGTCCGAGACGACGTCAGCCGGGGCGTCGAGCACGCCGCGCGCGCTTTTCCCACTCTTACTCGAAAAATGGCGAAGGGGCCGCGCTAGCGTGCCTTGAATCGGTGAGCGGCGGTACCGCGGCGATCGCGAGAGCTCAAATCGGCCGTGCCAAAGCCAAATATTGGCGCTCGGCTCGGCGCAGTACGCCGCCTTGTCGCACGAGTACGGCCCCGTGGAGGTCTGGTCACTTATCGCTGCTCTTATAAGGGGCCGTACCGCCCTGGCCGACGTTGTACCGTAGTGCCGTTTTCGGCTTGCGCGTGTTCGTGGTGGTGTCCGCGCACCGCTCCGCACTCGAGAATCGTGCCCACGACGACGCGAGCGCTCGGAAGAGACGAAAGTCCGAAACCACGTGAGCCGGGGCGGTGTGAGCGCGACTAAGTCCGAGACGACGTCAGCCGGGGCGGCGTGAGCGAGACTAAGTCCGAGACTACGTCAGCCGGGGCGACGAGCACGCCGCGCGCGCTTTTCGCACTCTTACTCGAAAAATGGCGAAGGGGCCGCGCTAGCGTGCCTTGAATCGGTGAGCGGCGGTACCGCGGCGATCGCGAGAGCTCAAATCGGCCGTGCCAAGGCCAAATATTGGCGCTCGGCTCGGCGCAGTACGCCGCCTTGTCGCACGAGTACGGCCCCGTGGAGATCTGGTCACTTATCGCTGCTCATATAAGGGGGCCGTACCGCCCTGGCCGACGTTGTACCGTAGTGCCATTTTCGGCTTGCGCGTGTTCGTGGTGGTGTCCGCGCACCGCTCCGCACTCGAGAATCGTGCCCACGACGACGCGAGCGCTCGGAAGAGACGGAAGTCCGAAACCACGTGAGCCGGGGCGGTGTGAGCGCGACTAAGTCCGAGACGACGTCAGCCGGGGCGGCGTGAGCGAGACTGTCCGAGACTACGTCAGCCGGGGCGACGAGCACGCCGCGCGCGCTTTTCGCACTCTTACTCGAAAAATGGCGAAGGGGCCGCGCTAGCGTGCCTTGAATCGGTGAGCGGCGGTACCGCGGCGATCGCGAGAGCTCAAATCGGCCGTGCCAAGGCCAAATATTGGCGCTCGGCTCGGCGCAGTACGCCGCCTTGTCGCACGAGTACGGCCCCGTGGAGATCTGGTCACTTATCGCTGCTCATATAAGGGGGCCGTACCGCCCTGGCCGACGTTGTACCGTAGTGCCGTTTTCGGCTTGCGCGTGTTCGTGGTGGTGTCCGCGCACCGCTCCGCACTCGAGAATCGTGCCCACGACGACGCGAGCGCTCGGAAGAGACAGAAGTCCGAAACCACCTGAGCCGGGCCGCGGCGGGAGCTCGACGCCCGTCACGCAACTTTGGCGTACAAGCCACCGCACGGCCGCGACTGAGTCGTCGCCACCGTCCGGCTGGCTGCACTATAGCACGCCGGGAACCGGGAAAGAACCGCGCAGAGGTCGTCGTTTTGCCGCGGCGTTGGCGCGAGCGCGCGAAGAGACAAAGTCCGAAACGGCGTCAGCCGGGGTGTCGAGCACGCCGCCCGCGCCGGTCGCACTCGTGCTCGGAAACGGCGAAAGGGCCGCGCTAGCGTGCGGCCCCGTAGGGGCACAGAAAGGCGATTGTTCTGGAAACCGCGCTGTCCATAGGCGAGAGATTGCCGTTCGCGCATTCGGTCGACGCGCTGCGCTTTCACGACTTCGGCATTGCGCTGCCGACGTAAGCTTTCCATCTCGCTCGCGGCGCTGCGAGGCGGCACGATTTTCGCCAAACGCTCGTCGAAAGTGGCACGAGTACGGCCCCATGGAGATTTGGGAACTTATCGCTGCTATTATATGGGGGTCCCAGAGAGCAGTCGCCCCCAAAAGCGACCTGGGTGTTTGATATGCGGCGGGCTTCGTGCCCGTCAAGCGTGTCCCCGGTATCGCTCCCGTGGATCCCACAGCTGACGTCTGCAGCCTCATCCGCTTGATGCGTTAGGGGCTGGTTGTCGGACGACGCTTTCTCCACGATATCGAGTTGTGTTCCGCATCGTCCTCGGACGAGTCAAATGCGAAAGCGCCGAAGGCGCGGGCGTGACCCGTCGCCTGGCGGCTTTGCCGTCTCGGCTACGTTGCAAGTGTCGGTCGGTCCACCTGTGCTGCGGGCTCAAGAGAAACCGCAAGCCGTGATCGAGTCGACACAACCAGTCTATCGAGAATGTTGCGTGCTTCTTGCCGCGTGGCGATACCCGGCCCTTCGGGGAGGGCGCCGTAGCGAGCTCGAACGCCGTCGTCTCGGACTGTGCAAAGTGCTACTCTTTGCAAGAACGAAGCGTGCTGGGGCGCCTGAAGGTGGCCTCGGCATCGCAAAAACGGCGTCCGGCCTGCTTGACAGGCGGGACGCGCAGTTGAACGATTACCTGGTTGATCCTGCCAGTAATCATATGCTTGTCTCAAAGATTAAGCCATGCATGTCTAAGTACATGCCGAAATAAGGCGAAACCGCGAATGGCTCATTAAATCAGTTATGGTTCCTTAGATCGTTTCTTCCTACTTGGATAACTGTGGCAATTCTAGAGCTAATACATGCAGTGAGCCTGAAGCCCTTTGGGCGACGGGTGCTTTTATTAGACCAAGATCGATCGGGTTTCGGCCCGTATTGTGTGGTGACTCTGGATAACTTTGTGCTGATCGCATGGCCACGAGCCGGCGACGTTTCTTTCAAGTGTCTGCCTTATCAACTTTCGATGGTAGGTTACTTGCTTACCATGGTTGTTACGGGTAACGGAGAATCAGGGTTCGATTCCGGAGAGGGAGCCTGAGAAACGGCTACCACATCCAAGGAAGGCAGCAGGCGCGCAAATTACCCACTCCCGGCACGGGGAGGTAGTGACGAAAAATAACAATACGGGACTCTTTTGAGGCCCCGTAATTGAAATGAGTACACTCTAAATCCTTTAACGAGGATCAATTGGAGGGCAAGTCTGGTGCCAGCAGCCGCGGTAATTCCAGCTCCAATAGCGTATACTAAAGCTGCTGCGGTTAAAAAGCTCGTAGTTGGATCTCAGTTCCAGACGAGTAGTGCATCTACCCGATGCGACGGCTCGGACTGAACATCATGCCGGTCCTTTCTTGGTGCACTTCATTGTGTGCCTCGAGAAGGCCGGTGCTTTTACTTTGAAAAAATTAGAGTGCTCAACGCAGGCGAGTCGCCTGAATAAACTTGCATGGAATAATAGAACAAGACCTCGTTTCTGTTCTGTTGGTTTTTGGAATACGAGGTAATGATTAAGAGGGACAGACGGGGGCATTCGTATTGCGGCGCTAGAGGTGAAATTCTTGGACCGTCGCAAGACGAACTACTGCGAAAGCATTTGCCAAGAATGTTTTCTTTGATCAAGAACGAAAGTCAGAGGTTCGAAGGCGATCAGATACCGCCCTAGTTCTGACCATAAACGATGCCAACCAGCGATCCGCCTGAGTTACTCAAATGACTCGGCGGGCAGCTTCCGGGAAACCAAAGTGTTTGGGTTCCGGGGGAAGTATGGTTGCAAAGCTGAAACTTAAAGGAATTGACGGAAGGGCACCACCAGGAGTGGAGCCTGCGGCTTAATTTGACTCAACACGGGAAAACTTACCCGGCCCGGACACTGGGAGGATTGACAGATTGAGAGCTCTTTCTTGATTCGGTGGATGGTGGTGCATGGCCGTTCTTAGTTGGTGGAGCGATTTGTCTGGTTAATTCCGATAACGAACGAGACTCTAGCCTATTAAATAGGTGCGGGGTTCCCAGCACCTTACAACCTTCTTAGAGGGACAAGCGGCTCCTAGCCGCACGAAACAGAGCAATAACAGGTCTGTGATGCCCTTAGATGTCCGGGGCCGCACGCGCGCTACACTGAAGGAAGCAGCGTGTCTTTATCCCTGTCTGAAAAGACTGGGTAACCCGTGGAACTTCTTTCGTGATTGGGATAGGGGCTTGCAATTGTTCCCCTTGAACGAGGAATTCCCAGTAAGCGCGAGTCATAAGCTCGCGTTGATTACGTCCCTGCCCTTTGTACACACCGCCCGTCGCTACTACCGATTGAATGATTTAGTGAGGTCTTCGGACCGATGTCCGGCGCGGCCTTTCGGTTGCGCCGGTCTGTTGGAAAGATGACCAAACTTGATCATTTAGAGGAAGTAAAAGTCGTAACAAGGTTTCCGTAGGTGAACCTGCGGAAGGATCATTACCGGATTGTTCGAGGGTGACGAGCGCCATTGTTTCTACCCCGTGTGGGTGAAGCAGCTCGCTGCGCCCGACGCTTTCCGCCGCTGGCCCCGCTTGGACGCGGGGACGGCTATACCCGAACATGCCGGGGATTGCCCGAATTTCGAAGGGCGCCCCGTGCCAAATTTGTTGCGCCCAGTGGACGCCGGCTGCAACCTTGGACGGTTGGCTTGGCCGCGCCCGCGGGTAGAAACGGCGTAACGCACACTGTTGGGTGGGCTTTCTGAAGTCCGCCTCGGCACTCTTGCGCGGAATGGGAGTAAGACGACCCGACCTGCTGCTCTTGCCCAGTACGAGGGGAACGGCGAAGCGTGCGGTCGGTCAAGGAACTGACGGTCGAGAGCTAATGCCGCTGCCGCTTAGTACACACGGAACCGTGGTGCGAGCGCTCTCCCGTCCTCCGCGGCAAACGCTGCCGAGTCTGAAAAGGCTGGCGGCTGCCGGTCGCTTCCTGCGGCGAGTGTGGAGTAACGACCCGACTTTGTTGCTGCCCAAGTACTAAAGGAACGGTGCGGCGCTCGGTCGGTCATGGAACCGGCGGTATTGAGGGTGCGGCTGCCAAGTACGGAAGGAACCGTGGCCTAAAGCACT
>NW_027225629.1:137500-150000 GCF_038994185.2 Dermacentor albipictus | reverse complement strand
TCTGCCACCCGGAACATATTTAAAGAAGAGAGAAAGCAGCCGGGGCCTTGAGATTTCGAAAATGCCGCGCTCTGAAATTTTCACATCAGCCATTGGGAAGATAATTATTATCCGTCACAAACAAAAAAAAAAAAAACAGCTTTGAAATGAGCATTGATAGTGGCCACGTTTTTTCGGGGCATGTCTTGATGAAATAATTGCAGTTCAGTTCGTTGGTTCAATTGCATTTGTTGGCTCCTTGCAGCATGTCTAGATTTCATCTTTTTCAGTATTCCTAGTGTTCTCATTGTAGTATGAATAACCTGCAGATTTTTCGTTGTTGTTGTTATGCGTTATACAATGCTGAGCGATGTTTTTCCTTTCCTTGAAGCTAGCCATAGAAGTATAAAACTTTCTATAAACTCATTACAATAAGAATCCAGCATACGGTTCATCATCGGCTCGATAAACGTTCGGGAAGTGGCGACTTTTAATGCCGTGATCATGAAGCTTAACAGCAGAGCGTGTTCATCAGATATGCCAGGGGTGACGTAACGCAAGGCGTGAATCGAATCTAAGATTGAAATGGCGTTCTGAATTCTTTTGGTTCCAGATAGAACAAACAAAAATATATAAAAAAAGCATGTCATTGATTGTCATTCAAACCTCAAGAGCGCGTGGAGAAAGTGTTCCGGTTTACATTCGGCAAATCGAAATGAACGGCTAAAATTAACCTATCGTCTGGTTTCATGCGGGAGATCACGTGCGCACGCAAATTTCTTCGTACGGGAATTTTATGAAGTGAAGGCGGCTACAGATCATTTCCTTTGTCTAGTTCATGTTCGTAGGCGCAAATTGCAAACGTAATACTTGGAGGAACGTTTCCACTAATCTACAGGGGCTCTCTCATTTCTCCGATTGCTCGCAAACACATTGCATTGCTAGTCGTGACGTTTCACAGTGACGTTTCACCATGCCCGTCGAAGTTGATTACCAGTACCGCGCCAGCGTCGACCGGCCGGCGAAGCGACGAACTCAGCAGCGCATGCGCGAGGCCCTACAACACCCCAACCGAGCTACCCTGCTTATCGGAGAGAGCGAGTGCGCGTGAACGCGGGCTCGTCTGACGATCTGGATTAAAGAAAAAAAAAAAAGTGTGTCCGAGATATTGACAAAGACAAGTGGTCGCTGTCGCTCTGAGTCTTAGCGCGTTATAGAAAACGTGGGATGGCGGTGCTTCCTCGAGGGTCTAAAAGTACAATCTTCGAACTAGCGCTCCCGGCGGAACGTGGAGCTAGCATCCTTCTTCTTGGAACGGTTTGCAATGGACTGCTTGAATGTGCCGACCACGCGTCACGGGTCGCGTATAGAGCCAACGTTTGGCAAGAACGCGTCTAGCACAACCGATCGCGGTTGCGATAACCCATCGTTGGTAGCGAAAAAAAGAAAGAAAGAAAAAAAAAACACCTACCCGCAGCTTGTTAGCAGTAACCGTAAATGTGGTTCTAAATATAGGTTCGCTGGTCACTGAAACTTTCTCATAACGCACACCACTGTAGTCCAAAAAGAACAAAGCACGCACAATGGATATGATACAGCCGTCACCGCATGATTTCGCGTTTTCCTTATTGCATTACTTTCGTGGGCATGCGCGCTAGGGCCACGCAGGCCAGGAGGCAAGGGGAAAAATAAATAAGAAATGATACGCGATCCTCAGCATTGACTTGGCTGATGTGGCACTCGCATTTATGTTCTTTACCTTAGGCGAGCGCAACGCGCCAACTGAACTCCAATTTCCCATAACGGAAATTCGTATTTGGCCATTTGGTTGTATTTTTGGCTGATGTTCGCGTTTTTCGCCCGAGCATGCGCTTCACTGCGCCGCTCGTTGCCCCTTCAATGCGGCTTCACTGCCCTGCAGGCGTGTTCTGCGTCAAGCCGAACCACCAGGCAAAAAGCCTGGGCGCCGCCATCTTGTTGAGAGCGGCGCCGGGGACACAATCGCGCCTAGCTCATTGAGTTTTCCCCCAAAACTGAACGAAATAGCCTTATTTAAATGAGAAAGATGCCGCGAGTGCCGCAACGAAGGACCTTAAGGATTACCGAAGGGTAACTGAGGGCGACGCGACGAGCTTTGGAAAGAAGAATGATGGGTGTAGCGCTACGGGGGATAAGAATAGAGCAGATTCGGGGGGTGAGCGAACAAACGCGAGCTAATGACACCTTAGTTTAAACCAAGAAAAAGAAATGGGCGTGCGCAGGGCATGCAATGTGGGGGGAAGATCATCAATTAAGGGTTACCGACTGAATTCCAAGAGAAGGGAAGCGTAGCACGGGGTGGCGGAAATTTAGGAGGGCAGATTAGATTAGGAAGGGCGCAGGCACTAGACGGCGACCGTGACCGGGCTTACACGTGACCGGGGTGCTTGGAGAATAATGGGAGAGGTCTTTGCCCTGCAGTGGTCGTAGCCAGCAGGATGATGATGACGAAAAGGTAGCAACAGGTATTCATAACATACAGGTTGGAAAGCTGAGGCACCTCTGAACCCTTGAATATATTTCGCCACACTTGGCCATACGACAAGTTTGTTTTCGAGGCGCTCGGTCCCACTGCAGCGAAAATGTTGCCGGAAATCGGGCACTCCATTTTTGTTTCATAGGGAACCTTTCTTCCACTAGGGCAGCGGATTTTCGCAGGGCGAGCTTGCTGTCGTTTACGGATCAAAGCGATAGTGAACTCCAAAATGCAGTGTTGGCTTTGAGTGGGACTTACATTGATTGCAAAACCCACGGCTAATCACCCTTCCCCCCCCCCCCCCCCCCCAAGTGGCTCATTACAGCAGACAATCGTTCAGAAACACCGGCATCGTTGCGTATAGTATGGGAATGGTGCGTGTCACGTGAGTGCTCGCTTCGAGCTTGTGTTCTTCATTTTGATTGAATGAAGTCTCACCTAAGTGAGCGGGGGCCGATCCCGGAGGTAGTGCAATACCGGGCCGACCTGCGGCGGAGGTGAAGCAGGCTTCAAGCACTCCGCCAACTTCCAAAAATAGGTTTAATATCGTGGGTCCATATAGAACCCGTATCAGATATTAAGCTGATAAGAACAGATACTACACTTTGATCTTAGCCAAAAGGCCGAGAAGCGATGTCTTTCACTTCACTCCATTGTACCACTGCCTTGTGGGTGCCCTGGCGACATTGGTAACCTCAGCAACAGCGTGGGCAATCTTATAAAACCCAGCCCGTCTAGAGACTCTATGCTCTCTATCTCGCGAATCAACTCGCGACGCCTCAGTCTTTCACTGTTAACGAAACGCCGTCGCGTAGAAACGAGACCCGAGCGCAAGCTTGTTCGCAAGGCAAAACCAACGAAGGCAACCTCGTAGAAAACGGAACAGGCGAGCGGAAAACACGCGCAAGGGGAATGCTTACTTCCGTCTGAATGCGACCGCTCAAGGCGGCTTTCTTTGAGGCCTTCGTTTCAAGCCCGTGCGCAAGTGTAATACACTACGCGCATTTCCCTCATTTCCTTTTATTTACCGCAAGGCCCACTGAAAGTTTTCATACGGCACAGGCCGGGACGGATTGCAACGTGTCGATTCGACCGCTAGAATTAGGTAGCGCGCCTCATGTACGAATGAAAGAGAATGAAAAAAAAAAAATAAATAAATATAGAAAAGGCTGCGCACTCCTTCCAACCGGAAACATAGAGGGCAGGAAGATCGCCATGTGGAGCACAGGTGTTGTTAAAAAAGAAAGAAAGAAAGAAAGAAATAGCGCTACCCCATCATCTTTACCGTGTGCGTGTATACACACACACGCACACATATGCACGCGCACGCACGCGCGCGCGCGCACGCACACACACACACACACACACACACACATACGCACACATGCTAGCATAGCTTAAGCACAGCTGGAAAGCTCAGCCTTGCGCAAGAAAAAAGGACCACGCCCTTTCGCAAGCCCCTTTGAAACTTTTAAATGAGAAACATGTGTACAGCGAGGTCGTTCGAAACTGGCGCGAAAACGCATCCGCGCCATCTGTGTGCGGAACTAGGAAAACCTACGGCCTTCGCCATACAGAAAGAAAGGTAGATGGCGCGAGCTAACGCTCCGTTGCATACTAAGAACGAGAGCTAGTGAATAATGGCAGAAACGTCTTGGGAAGAGAGAAAAAAACAACAACAACAAAAAAAAAGAAAGACACGCAAGTTGTTGGCTCGCGCAAGCATTCTATTTTACAGCGAGTAAAGAGCATAGCAACTTCTCACAAGAGCAGCAAGAAAGACAAGAAGAACGTGAGAGAGGGGGAGAAACAGGCGCGTTTCTTTGGAATGCAGAGCATGCTGCACACACTATGAAGTGCCAAAGAGACGGGGAAAGCAGATGGCGCGATTGTGTATGTCCTCAAAGCTTGAAAACAATTTCTAAACTACAAGGTGTGCCGAAGTCCGCCTACTCTCATCAGGTTGCTCCCGCCTCCAATTGCATTTAAATTAAAATTACAGTCGCCTCAGAGGCAGAGAGAGAGAGAGAGAGAGAGAAAATGTGTACACTTGCTTCGCGCAGCTGCACCCGTTCAAATTTTACAGCAACAAGAGCACTCCCGCAGGCACAAAGTCCGCTGCCGCGTCCGCCGGGGCGGAATGCACTCGCTTCCGTAAATTGTCGTGCGGCAGACTGCTGCATCGTAGCACACCTGAAACCGCGCAGACGTCAGCGATCGCCGCGAGATCGCTGCGAGCGCTAAAGTCCGAAACCACGTCCGCCGGGGCGGCGGGAGCTCGATACCCCTTCACGAAACTTCTGCGTGTACACCGCCGCACGGCCACGGCGGAGTCGCTGGCATCCTGCGCGCAGTTGCATTGCGTCGCGCCGGGAATCGTTGAAGCCCCACGCAGACGTCGGCGTCGGCCCCGACCTGGCTGCGAGCGCTCGAAGAGACCAAGTCCGAAGCCACGTGAGCCGGGGCGGTGTGAGCGCGACTAAGTCCGAGACGACGTCAGCCGGGGCGGCGTGAGCGAGACCAAGTCCGAGACTACGTCAGCCGGGGCGGCGTGAGCGAGACCAAGTCCGAGACTACGTCAGCCGGGGCGTCGACTAAGTCCGAGACGACGTCAGCCGGGGCGTCGAGCACGCCGCGGTCGCTTTTCCCACTCTTACTCGAAAAATGGCGAAGGGGCCGCGCTAGCGTGCCTTGAATCGGTGAGCGGCGGTACCGCGGCGATCGCGAGAGCTCAAATCGGCCGTGCCAAGGCCAAATATTGGCGCTCGGCTCGGCGCAGTACGCCGCCTTGTCGCACGAGTACGGCCCCGTGGAGGTCTGGTCACTTATCGCTGCTCTTATAAGGGGCCGTACCGCCCTGGCCGACGTTGTACCGTAGTGCCGTTTTCGGCTTGCGCGTGTTCGTGGTGGTGTCCGCGCACCGCTCCGCACTCGAGAATCGTGCCCACGACGACGCGAGCGCTCGGAAGAGACGCAAGTCCGAAACCACGTGAGCCGGGGCGGTGTGAGCGCGACTAAGTCCGAGACGACGTCAGCCGGGGCGGCGTGAGCGAGACTAAGTCCGAGACTACGTCAGCCGGGGCGTCGACCAAGTCCGAGACGACGTCAGCCGGGGCGTCGAGCACGCCGCGCGCGCTTTTCCCACTCTTACTCGAAAAATGGCGAAGGGGCCGCGCTAGCGTGCCTTGAATCGGTGAGCGGCGGTACCGCGGCGATCGCGAGAGCTCAAATCGGCCGTGCCAAAGCCAAATATTGGCGCTCGGCTCGGCGCAGTACGCCGCCTTGTCGCACGAGTACGGCCCCGTGGAGGTCTGGTCACTTATCGCTGCTCTTATAAGGGGCCGTACCGCCCTGGCCGACGTTGTACCGTAGTGCCGTTTTCGGCTTGCGCGTGTTCGTGGTGGTGTCCGCGCACCGCTCCGCACTCGAGAATCGTGCCCACGACGACGCGAGCGCTCGGAAGAGACGAAAGTCCGAAACCACGTGAGCCGGGGCGGTGTGAGCGCGACTAAGTCCGAGACGACGTCAGCCGGGGCGGCGTGAGCGAGACTAAGTCCGAGACTACGTCAGCCGGGGCGTCGACCAAGTCCGAGACGACGTCAGCCGGGGCGTCGAGCACGCCGCGCGCGCTTTTCCCACTCTTACTCGAAAAATGGCGAAGGGGCCGCGCTAGCGTGCCTTGAATCGGTGAGCGGCGGTACCGCGGCGATCGCGAGAGCTCAAATCGGCCGTGCCAAAGCCAAATATTGGCGCTCGGCTCGGCGCAGTACGCCGCCTTGTCGCACGAGTACGGCCCCGTGGAGGTCTGGTCACTTATCGCTGCTCTTATAAGGGGCCGTACCGCCCTGGCCGACGTTGTACCGTAGTGCCGTTTTCGGCTTGCGCGTGTTCGTGGTGGTGTCCGCGCACCGCTCCGCACTCGAGAATCGTGCCCACGACGACGCGAGCGCTCGGAAGAGACGAAAGTCCGAAACCACGTGAGCCGGGGCGGTGTGAGCGCGACTAAGTCCGAGACGACGTCAGCCGGGGCGGCGTGAGCGAGACTAAGTCCGAGACTACGTCAGCCGGGGCGACGAGCACGCCGCGCGCGCTTTTCGCACTCTTACTCGAAAAATGGCGAAGGGGCCGCGCTAGCGTGCCTTGAATCGGTGAGCGGCGGTACCGCGGCGATCGCGAGAGCTCAAATCGGCCGTGCCAAGGCCAAATATTGGCGCTCGGCTCGGCGCAGTACGCCGCCTTGTCGCACGAGTACGGCCCCGTGGAGATCTGGTCACTTATCGCTGCTCATATAAGGGGGCCGTACCGCCCTGGCCGACGTTGTACCGTAGTGCCATTTTCGGCTTGCGCGTGTTCGTGGTGGTGTCCGCGCACCGCTCCGCACTCGAGAATCGTGCCCACGACGACGCGAGCGCTCGGAAGAGACGGAAGTCCGAAACCACGTGAGCCGGGGCGGTGTGAGCGCGACTAAGTCCGAGACGACGTCAGCCGGGGCGGCGTGAGCGAGACTAAGTCCGAGACTACGTCAGCCGGGGCGACGAGCACGCCGCGCGCGCTTTTCGCACTCTTACTCGAAAAATGGCGAAGGGGCCGCGCTAGCGTGCCTTGAATCGGTGAGCGGCGGTACCGCGGCGATCGCGAGAGCTCAAATCGGCCGTGCCAAGGCCAAATATTGGCGCTCGGCTCGGCGCAGTACGCCGCCTTGTCGCACGAGTACGGCCCCGTGGAGATCTGGTCACTTATCGCTGCTCATATAAGGGGGCCGTACCGCCCTGGCCGACGTTGTACCGTAGTGCCGTTTTCGGCTTGCGCGTGTTCGTGGTGGTGTCCGCGCACCGCTCCGCACTCGAGAATCGTGCCCACGACGACGCGAGCGCTCGGAAGAGACAGAAGTCCGAAACCACCTGAGCCGGGCCGCGGCGGGAGCTCGACGCCCGTCACGCAACTTTGGCGTACAAGCCACCGCACGGCCGCGACTGAGTCGTCGCCACCGTCCGGCTGGCTGCACTATAGCACGCCGGGAACCGGGAAAGAACCGCGCAGAGGTCGTCGTTTTGCCGCGGCGTTGGCGCGAGCGCGCGAAGAGACAAAGTCCGAAACGGCGTCAGCCGGGGTGTCGAGCACGCCGCCCGCGCCGGTCGCACTCGTGCTCGGAAACGGCGAAAGGGCCGCGCTAGCGTGCGGCCCCGTAGGGGCACAGAAAGGCGATTGTTCTGGAAACCGCGCTGTCCATAGGCGAGAGATTGCCGTTCGCGCATTCGGTCGACGCGCTGCGCTTTCACGACTTCGGCATTGCGCTGCCGACGTAAGCTTTCCATCTCGCTCGCGGCGCTGCGAGGCGGCACGATTTTCGCCAAACGCTCGTCGAAAGTGGCACGAGTACGGCCCCATGGAGATTTGGGAACTTATCGCTGCTATTATATGGGGGTCCCAGAGAGCAGTCGCCCCCAAAAGCGACCTGGGTGTTTGATATGCGGCGGGCTTCGTGCCCGTCAAGCGTGTCCCCGGTATCGCTCCCGTGGATCCCACAGCTGACGTCTGCAGCCTCATCCGCTTGATGCGTTAGGGGCTGGTTGTCGGACGACGCTTTCTCCACGATATCGAGTTGTGTTCCGCATCGTCCTCGGACGAGTCAAATGCGAAAGCGCCGAAGGCGCGGGCGTGACCCGTCGCCTGGCGGCTTTGCCGTCTCGGCTACGTTGCAAGTGTCGGTCGGTCCACCTGTGCTGCGGGCTCAAGAGAAACCGCAAGCCGTGATCGAGTCGACACAACCAGTCTATCGAGAATGTTGCGTGCTTCTTGCCGCGTGGCGATACCCGGCCCTTCGGGGAGGGCGCCGTAGCGAGCTCGAACGCCGTCGTCTCGGACTGTGCAAAGTGCTACTCTTTGCAAGAACGAAGCGTGCTGGGGCGCCTGAAGGTGGCCTCGGCATCGCAAAAACGGCGTCCGGCCTGCTTGACAGGCGGGACGCGCAGTTGAACGATTACCTGGTTGATCCTGCCAGTAATCATATGCTTGTCTCAAAGATTAAGCCATGCATGTCTAAGTACATGCCGAAATAAGGCGAAACCGCGAATGGCTCATTAAATCAGTTATGGTTCCTTAGATCGTTTCTTCCTACTTGGATAACTGTGGCAATTCTAGAGCTAATACATGCAGTGAGCCTGAAGCCCTTTGGGCGACGGGTGCTTTTATTAGACCAAGATCGATCGGGTTTCGGCCCGTATTGTGTGGTGACTCTGGATAACTTTGTGCTGATCGCATGGCCACGAGCCGGCGACGTTTCTTTCAAGTGTCTGCCTTATTAACTTTCGATGGTAGGTTACTTGCTTACCATGGTTGTTACGGGTAACGGAGAATCAGGGTTCGATTCCGGAGAGGGAGCCTGAGAAACGGCTACCACATCCAAGGAAGGCAGCAGGCGCGCAAATTACCCACTCCCGGCACGGGGAGGTAGTGACGAAAAATAACAATACGGGACTCTTTTGAGGCCCCGTAATTGAAATGAGTACACTCTAAATCCTTTAACGAGGATCAATTGGAGGGCAAGTCTGGTGCCAGCAGCCGCGGTAATTCCAGCTCCAATAGCGTATACTAAAGCTGCTGCGGTTAAAAAGCTCGTAGTTGGATCTCAGTTCCAGACGAGTAGTGCATCTACCCGATGCGACGGCTCGGACTGAACATCATGCCGGTCCTTTCTTGGTGCACTTCATTGTGTGCCTCGAGAAGGCCGGTGCTTTTACTTTGAAAAAATTAGAGTGCTCAACGCAGGCGAGTCGCCTGAATAAACTTGCATGGAATAATAGAACAAGACCTCGTTTCTGTTCTGTTGGTTTTTGGAATACGAGGTAATGATTAAGAGGGACAGACGGGGGCATTCGTATTGCGGCGCTAGAGGTGAAATTCTTGGACCGTCGCAAGACGAACTACTGCGAAAGCATTTGCCAAGAATGTTTTCTTTGATCAAGAACGAAAGTCAGAGGTTCGAAGGCGATCAGATACCGCCCTAGTTCTGACCATAAACGATGCCAACCAGCGATCCGCCTGAGTTACTCAAATGACTCGGCGGGCAGCTTCCGGGAAACCAAAGTGTTTGGGTTCCGGGGGAAGTATGGTTGCAAAGCTGAAACTTAAAGGAATTGACGGAAGGGCACCACCAGGAGTGGAGCCTGCGGCTTAATTTGACTCAACACGGGAAAACTTACCCGGCCCGGACACTGGGAGGATTGACAGATTGAGAGCTCTTTCTTGATTCGGTGGATGGTGGTGCATGGCCGTTCTTAGTTGGTGGAGCGATTTGTCTGGTTAATTCCGATAACGAACGAGACTCTAGCCTATTAAATAGGTGCGGGGTTCCCAGCACCTTACAACCTTCTTAGAGGGACAAGCGGCTCCTAGCCGCACGAAACAGAGCAATAACAGGTCTGTGATGCCCTTAGATGTCCGGGGCCGCACGCGCGCTACACTGAAGGAAGCAGCGTGTCTTTATCCCTGTCTGAAAAGACTGGGTAACCCGTGGAACTTCTTTCGTGATTGGGATAGGGGCTTGCAATTGTTCCCCTTGAACGAGGAATTCCCAGTAAGCGCGAGTCATAAGCTCGCGTTGATTACGTCCCTGCCCTTTGTACACACCGCCCGTCGCTACTACCGATTGAATGATTTAGTGAGGTCTTCGGACCGATGTCCGGCGCGGCCTTTCGGTTGCGCCGGTCTGTTGGAAAGATGACCAAACTTGATCATTTAGAGGAAGTAAAAGTCGTAACAAGGTTTCCGTAGGTGAACCTGCGGAAGGATCATTACCGGATTGTTCGAGGGTGACGAGCGCCATTGTTTCTACCCCGTGTGGGTGAAGCAGCTCGCTGCGCCCGACGCTTTCCGCCGCTGGCCCCGCTTGGACGCGGGGACGGCTATACCCGAACATGCCGGGGATTGCCCGAATTTCGAAGGGCGCCCCGTGCCAAATTTGTTGCGCCCAGTGGACGCCGGCTGCAACCTTGGACGGTTGGCTTGGCCGCGCCCGCGGGTAGAAACGGCGTAACGCACACTGTTGGGTGGGCTTTCTGAAGTCCGCCTCGGCACTCTTGCGCGGAATGGGAGTAAGACGACCCGACCTGCTGCTCTTGCCCAGTACGAGGGGAACGGCGAAGCGTGCGGTCGGTCAAGGAACTGACGGTCGAGAGCTAATGCCGCTGCCGCTTAGTACACACGGAACCGTGGTGCGAGCGCTCTCCCGTCCTCCGCGGCAAACGCTGCCGAGTCTGAAAAGGCTGGCGGCTGCCGGTCGCTTCCTGCGGCGAGTGTGGAGTAACGACCCGACTTTGTTGCTGCCCAAGTACTAAAGGAACGGTGCGGCGCTCGGTCGGTCATGGAACCGGCGGTATTGAGGGTGCGGCTGCCAAGTACGGAAGGAACCGTGGCCTAAAGCACTCTCCCGTCCTCCGCGGCAAATTCCACCGCGCCCGAAAGGGCCGGAGGCTGCCGGTCGGCTCCCGCTCGTGACGCGCGAGGTGTCGAGTTCGCGGTTCAATGCGACGACGTCTGCAGGCTATTTGCCCGCCGCCGAGGGAAAGGCGGCGTTGCTGCGAAGTACCGAAGGAAACGCGGCTTTGCTACGTCGGAAGCGTTCTGCGGTTTGCGGACTTGTGCGCTTTGGGAAGGCGCCGCACGTCGAAAGAGGAAGTACGGACAGACGAGGGACTGTAATCCCGTATTCGAACGCACTTGCGGCCAGGCCCTTGCTGGCTTCGTCTTCCGCCTCAAGTAGACTTGTTGTGGCTCCGGCGCAGAGAGCCGTCCCTGGCACTGGCCGAGTGGCTTTGGAGAGCTGCGCGAGTACGCGCGCGCCAAGCTCTTGTCTTTCGTCTCGAGTAGGCTGTTGGATCAGCAGCGGTCATGCGGAAACGCGTGACCGCCGAACGAAAGAGCGAAACAGGAGTAGCGCACGCCGAAAGGCGCTCTTCGAAACCACACACAGGGAGACGCCACGTGCCTGAAACACTGGTTGTACTGTACTGAATTGAACAAACTATTTTTCACGAC
The DNA here is from genome assembly GCF_038994185.2 of Dermacentor albipictus. Classification (NCBI taxonomy): domain Eukaryota; kingdom Metazoa; phylum Arthropoda; class Arachnida; order Ixodida; family Ixodidae; genus Dermacentor; species Dermacentor albipictus. The sequence continues at coordinate 138,470 of NW_027225629.1, read as the reverse complement.
TCTAAGCGGTGGATCACTCGGTTCTCGGGTCGATGAAGAACGCAGCCAGCTGCGAGACTTGGTGTGAATTGCAGGACACACTGAGCACTGATTCTTTGAACGCACATTGCGGCCTTGGGTCTTCCCTTGGCTTCGTCTGTCTGAGGGTCGGATCACATATCAAGAGAGCCTTCGGCGCACAGGGAACGTGCGTCCGTCGACTCGTTTTGACCGCGTCGGCATCATGGACAGTACGTTGAGCGCTGAAGCCACGCGCCAGCAACCTCACGAGAAGGAGACGGTGGCGAGCCGTCGTGCCAAATCTTCGAAGAGACGGAAACGAGGCATTACTACTGCAGCGTGACGAGTGCGCGCCTCTGGCAAGACCGCCGCAGGATGGAGTCGGATACCTGCAGGGAAAGAGCGGTCCAAGCTCGAGGCGCGAACGTCTGTTGCCTTGTAGCGCGCACCTTTGCGAGAGAGTCGGAAGCGATCGCAATTTGCGTTGTTTGCCTTCGGAGTACGTCGAGCTCCAGAGCTGGTCGCTCGCTCACGTCACCGCAGCTGTGTGGGCGCCCTTCCGGGCTTCGTCGCACGAATGGGAATCGGCAGATTCGTGCGAGGAGCGGGGAGGAGAAGGGTGGCCCCCGAAAGCGGTTCGACGCGAGAGCGCCGTCTGCGAGCGAGAAGAGCACGGCACGGCGGAGAATTGCCGCGAGACGGAAAATGTCTCCCTCGAGAGCGTTGGCCGAGCTGAAGCGTTCCGTCGTAGTCCGCCGTCGGTCCAAGTGCTTCGCAGTCTCTGTCCCCTTAAGACTGGGCCACTCCAGTTGGGGCAGGGGCGACGCTACACGAGACGATGCCTCCCGCCAGGTTTTAGTCGCCCCTGCGGTGCCCGCTGAAGCGGCGCGCTGCTAAGGCGATCTTTGCCTCGGTGGTGTTTTGGGCTTCAGACACGGTCGCTTACCACGCAACTGCTCGTGCGCCGCAC
>NW_027225629.1:120000-132500 GCF_038994185.2 Dermacentor albipictus | reverse complement strand
CAGCAACAATCCGGCGGTTTAAGCGCCGGGCATTTTTGCTCGCTACCTGGCTTAAGCGCCGAGCATTTTTTAGGCTTAAGCGCGGCCGCCCCGGCTGACGTGGTAGCGGACTTTGCGCGTGCAGCCTGATGTTCAGTCCCCATATATGGCTCAACCGCGGGCGGGGTGCGGCCGCCCCGGCTGACGTGGTAGCGGACTTTGCGCGTGCAGCCATATATGGCTCAACCGCGGGCGGGGTGCGGCCGCCCCGGCTGACGTGGTAGCGGACTTTGCGTAATGTTGCCCGTTGTTTCACAGCAAACGGGCGCCGCGAATTTCGTGCTTTCTTTCCAGTTTGGACATTTGTCTTCGTGTACGGGTGCTGCGTTTGAGGAGCTTTATAGAGCGTCTCAAGAAAAACAATTTGTTTGGAGCTTCACGTGTAAGAGGAGTGTCTCCCTAGTACGTGCCGGTTTTCCTTTTTTTTTTTTCCTCCCGATAACAGTACTCATGTGCCACTTGTGTCACCATGACATGATTTTTTTTGGGGGGGGGGTTCTCCCTTGATCCTCAAGCGAGTTTCACACATCACGCAGACGTCCGCATCTATCCAGTAATGATGCCATTTACAAAAATCTTAAACAACCGAGGCCCGCACCTGCTCAATCAACGCCAACTCAATTTAAGGAAGCTGATCGAAACCATCCAGTTTGGGAAAAGCTAATTTATGCAGTAGCATTCTTTTTATTATTATTGTGAGAGACGTGAAATACACACCACGAAATGAACGTCCGCTTGTTACCCTTTTGTTACTGCGGTGCGAAATCATCGCGCGTAATACCGATTCAATTTTGTCTTGTTTGGTGGTCTGTCAGCACTTTGTGTTCTTCAAGAAAATCAGCTACAGGCTTTTAAATTATGTGCGCGAAACTTTTCTCCATCTGCCACCCGGAACATATTTAAAGAAGAGAGAAAGCAGCCGGGGCCTTGAGATTTCGAAAATGCCGCGCTCTGAAATTTTCACATCAGCCATTGGGAAGATAATTATTATCCGTCACAAACAAAAAAAAAAAAAACAGCTTTGAAATGAGCATTGATAGTGGCCACGTTTTTTCGGGGCATGTCTTGATGAAATAATTGCAGTTCAGTTCGTTGGTTCAATTGCATTTGTTGGCTCCTTGCAGCATGTCTAGATTTCATCTTTTTCAGTATTCCTAGTGTTCTCATTGTAGTATGAATAACCTGCAGATTTTTCGTTGTTGTTGTTATGCGTTATACAATGCTGAGCGATGTTTTTCCTTTCCTTGAAGCTAGCCATAGAAGTATAAAACTTTCTATAAACTCATTACAATAAGAATCCAGCATACGGTTCATCATCGGCTCGATAAACGTTCGGGAAGTGGCGACTTTTAATGCCGTGATCATGAAGCTTAACAGCAGAGCGTGTTCATCAGATATGCCAGGGGTGACGTAACGCAAGGCGTGAATCGAATCTAAGATTGAAATGGCGTTCTGAATTCTTTTGGTTCCAGATAGAACAAACAAAAATATATAAAAAAAGCATGTCATTGATTGTCATTCAAACCTCAAGAGCGCGTGGAGAAAGTGTTCCGGTTTACATTCGGCAAATCGAAATGAACGGCTAAAATTAACCTATCGTCTGGTTTCATGCGGGAGATCACGTGCGCACGCAAATTTCTTCGTACGGGAATTTTATGAAGTGAAGGCGGCTACAGATCATTTCCTTTGTCTAGTTCATGTTCGTAGGCGCAAATTGCAAACGTAATACTTGGAGGAACGTTTCCACTAATCTACAGGGGCTCTCTCATTTCTCCGATTGCTCGCAAACACATTGCATTGCTAGTCGTGACGTTTCACAGTGACGTTTCACCATGCCCGTCGAAGTTGATTACCAGTACCGCGCCAGCGTCGACCGGCCGGCGAAGCGACGAACTCAGCAGCGCATGCGCGAGGCCCTACAACACCCCAACCGAGCTACCCTGCTTATCGGAGAGAGCGAGTGCGCGTGAACGCGGGCTCGTCTGACGATCTGGATTAAAGAAAAAAAAAAAAGTGTGTCCGAGATATTGACAAAGACAAGTGGTCGCTGTCGCTCTGAGTCTTAGCGCGTTATAGAAAACGTGGGATGGCGGTGCTTCCTCGAGGGTCTAAAAGTACAATCTTCGAACTAGCGCTCCCGGCGGAACGTGGAGCTAGCATCCTTCTTCTTGGAACGGTTTGCAATGGACTGCTTGAATGTGCCGACCACGCGTCACGGGTCGCGTATAGAGCCAACGTTTGGCAAGAACGCGTCTAGCACAACCGATCGCGGTTGCGATAACCCATCGTTGGTAGCGAAAAAAAGAAAGAAAGAAAAAAAAAACACCTACCCGCAGCTTGTTAGCAGTAACCGTAAATGTGGTTCTAAATATAGGTTCGCTGGTCACTGAAACTTTCTCATAACGCACACCACTGTAGTCCAAAAAGAACAAAGCACGCACAATGGATATGATACAGCCGTCACCGCATGATTTCGCGTTTTCCTTATTGCATTACTTTCGTGGGCATGCGCGCTAGGGCCACGCAGGCCAGGAGGCAAGGGGAAAAATAAATAAGAAATGATACGCGATCCTCAGCATTGACTTGGCTGATGTGGCACTCGCATTTATGTTCTTTACCTTAGGCGAGCGCAACGCGCCAACTGAACTCCAATTTCCCATAACGGAAATTCGTATTTGGCCATTTGGTTGTATTTTTGGCTGATGTTCGCGTTTTTCGCCCGAGCATGCGCTTCACTGCGCCGCTCGTTGCCCCTTCAATGCGGCTTCACTGCCCTGCAGGCGTGTTCTGCGTCAAGCCGAACCACCAGGCAAAAAGCCTGGGCGCCGCCATCTTGTTGAGAGCGGCGCCGGGGACACAATCGCGCCTAGCTCATTGAGTTTTCCCCCAAAACTGAACGAAATAGCCTTATTTAAATGAGAAAGATGCCGCGAGTGCCGCAACGAAGGACCTTAAGGATTACCGAAGGGTAACTGAGGGCGACGCGACGAGCTTTGGAAAGAAGAATGATGGGTGTAGCGCTACGGGGGATAAGAATAGAGCAGATTCGGGGGGTGAGCGAACAAACGCGAGCTAATGACACCTTAGTTTAAACCAAGAAAAAGAAATGGGCGTGCGCAGGGCATGCAATGTGGGGGGAAGATCATCAATTAAGGGTTACCGACTGAATTCCAAGAGAAGGGAAGCGTAGCACGGGGTGGCGGAAATTTAGGAGGGCAGATTAGATTAGGAAGGGCGCAGGCACTAGACGGCGACCGTGACCGGGCTTACACGTGACCGGGGTGCTTGGAGAATAATGGGAGAGGTCTTTGCCCTGCAGTGGTCGTAGCCAGCAGGATGATGATGACGAAAAGGTAGCAACAGGTATTCATAACATACAGGTTGGAAAGCTGAGGCACCTCTGAACCCTTGAATATATTTCGCCACACTTGGCCATACGACAAGTTTGTTTTCGAGGCGCTCGGTCCCACTGCAGCGAAAATGTTGCCGGAAATCGGGCACTCCATTTTTGTTTCATAGGGAACCTTTCTTCCACTAGGGCAGCGGATTTTCGCAGGGCGAGCTTGCTGTCGTTTACGGATCAAAGCGATAGTGAACTCCAAAATGCAGTGTTGGCTTTGAGTGGGACTTACATTGATTGCAAAACCCACGGCTAATCACCCTTCCCCCCCCCCCCCCCCCCCAAGTGGCTCATTACAGCAGACAATCGTTCAGAAACACCGGCATCGTTGCGTATAGTATGGGAATGGTGCGTGTCACGTGAGTGCTCGCTTCGAGCTTGTGTTCTTCATTTTGATTGAATGAAGTCTCACCTAAGTGAGCGGGGGCCGATCCCGGAGGTAGTGCAATACCGGGCCGACCTGCGGCGGAGGTGAAGCAGGCTTCAAGCACTCCGCCAACTTCCAAAAATAGGTTTAATATCGTGGGTCCATATAGAACCCGTATCAGATATTAAGCTGATAAGAACAGATACTACACTTTGATCTTAGCCAAAAGGCCGAGAAGCGATGTCTTTCACTTCACTCCATTGTACCACTGCCTTGTGGGTGCCCTGGCGACATTGGTAACCTCAGCAACAGCGTGGGCAATCTTATAAAACCCAGCCCGTCTAGAGACTCTATGCTCTCTATCTCGCGAATCAACTCGCGACGCCTCAGTCTTTCACTGTTAACGAAACGCCGTCGCGTAGAAACGAGACCCGAGCGCAAGCTTGTTCGCAAGGCAAAACCAACGAAGGCAACCTCGTAGAAAACGGAACAGGCGAGCGGAAAACACGCGCAAGGGGAATGCTTACTTCCGTCTGAATGCGACCGCTCAAGGCGGCTTTCTTTGAGGCCTTCGTTTCAAGCCCGTGCGCAAGTGTAATACACTACGCGCATTTCCCTCATTTCCTTTTATTTACCGCAAGGCCCACTGAAAGTTTTCATACGGCACAGGCCGGGACGGATTGCAACGTGTCGATTCGACCGCTAGAATTAGGTAGCGCGCCTCATGTACGAATGAAAGAGAATGAAAAAAAAAAAATAAATAAATATAGAAAAGGCTGCGCACTCCTTCCAACCGGAAACATAGAGGGCAGGAAGATCGCCATGTGGAGCACAGGTGTTGTTAAAAAAGAAAGAAAGAAAGAAAGAAATAGCGCTACCCCATCATCTTTACCGTGTGCGTGTATACACACACACGCACACATATGCACGCGCACGCACGCGCGCGCGCGCACGCACACACACACACACACACACACACACATACGCACACATGCTAGCATAGCTTAAGCACAGCTGGAAAGCTCAGCCTTGCGCAAGAAAAAAGGACCACGCCCTTTCGCAAGCCCCTTTGAAACTTTTAAATGAGAAACATGTGTACAGCGAGGTCGTTCGAAACTGGCGCGAAAACGCATCCGCGCCATCTGTGTGCGGAACTAGGAAAACCTACGGCCTTCGCCATACAGAAAGAAAGGTAGATGGCGCGAGCTAACGCTCCGTTGCATACTAAGAACGAGAGCTAGTGAATAATGGCAGAAACGTCTTGGGAAGAGAGAAAAAAACAACAACAACAAAAAAAAAGAAAGACACGCAAGTTGTTGGCTCGCGCAAGCATTCTATTTTACAGCGAGTAAAGAGCATAGCAACTTCTCACAAGAGCAGCAAGAAAGACAAGAAGAACGTGAGAGAGGGGGAGAAACAGGCGCGTTTCTTTGGAATGCAGAGCATGCTGCACACACTATGAAGTGCCAAAGAGACGGGGAAAGCAGATGGCGCGATTGTGTATGTCCTCAAAGCTTGAAAACAATTTCTAAACTACAAGGTGTGCCGAAGTCCGCCTACTCTCATCAGGTTGCTCCCGCCTCCAATTGCATTTAAATTAAAATTACAGTCGCCTCAGAGGCAGAGAGAGAGAGAGAGAGAGAGAAAATGTGTACACTTGCTTCGCGCAGCTGCACCCGTTCAAATTTTACAGCAACAAGAGCACTCCCGCAGGCACAAAGTCCGCTGCCGCGTCCGCCGGGGCGGAATGCACTCGCTTCCGTAAATTGTCGTGCGGCAGACTGCTGCATCGTAGCACACCTGAAACCGCGCAGACGTCAGCGATCGCCGCGAGATCGCTGCGAGCGCTAAAGTCCGAAACCACGTCCGCCGGGGCGGCGGGAGCTCGATACCCCTTCACGAAACTTCTGCGTGTACACCGCCGCACGGCCACGGCGGAGTCGCTGGCATCCTGCGCGCAGTTGCATTGCGTCGCGCCGGGAATCGTTGAAGCCCCACGCAGACGTCGGCGTCGGCCCCGACCTGGCTGCGAGCGCTCGAAGAGACCAAGTCCGAAGCCACGTGAGCCGGGGCGGTGTGAGCGCGACTAAGTCCGAGACGACGTCAGCCGGGGCGGCGTGAGCGAGACCAAGTCCGAGACTACGTCAGCCGGGGCGGCGTGAGCGAGACCAAGTCCGAGACTACGTCAGCCGGGGCGTCGACTAAGTCCGAGACGACGTCAGCCGGGGCGTCGAGCACGCCGCGGTCGCTTTTCCCACTCTTACTCGAAAAATGGCGAAGGGGCCGCGCTAGCGTGCCTTGAATCGGTGAGCGGCGGTACCGCGGCGATCGCGAGAGCTCAAATCGGCCGTGCCAAGGCCAAATATTGGCGCTCGGCTCGGCGCAGTACGCCGCCTTGTCGCACGAGTACGGCCCCGTGGAGGTCTGGTCACTTATCGCTGCTCTTATAAGGGGCCGTACCGCCCTGGCCGACGTTGTACCGTAGTGCCGTTTTCGGCTTGCGCGTGTTCGTGGTGGTGTCCGCGCACCGCTCCGCACTCGAGAATCGTGCCCACGACGACGCGAGCGCTCGGAAGAGACGCAAGTCCGAAACCACGTGAGCCGGGGCGGTGTGAGCGCGACTAAGTCCGAGACGACGTCAGCCGGGGCGGCGTGAGCGAGACTAAGTCCGAGACTACGTCAGCCGGGGCGTCGACCAAGTCCGAGACGACGTCAGCCGGGGCGTCGAGCACGCCGCGCGCGCTTTTCCCACTCTTACTCGAAAAATGGCGAAGGGGCCGCGCTAGCGTGCCTTGAATCGGTGAGCGGCGGTACCGCGGCGATCGCGAGAGCTCAAATCGGCCGTGCCAAAGCCAAATATTGGCGCTCGGCTCGGCGCAGTACGCCGCCTTGTCGCACGAGTACGGCCCCGTGGAGGTCTGGTCACTTATCGCTGCTCTTATAAGGGGCCGTACCGCCCTGGCCGACGTTGTACCGTAGTGCCGTTTTCGGCTTGCGCGTGTTCGTGGTGGTGTCCGCGCACCGCTCCGCACTCGAGAATCGTGCCCACGACGACGCGAGCGCTCGGAAGAGACGAAAGTCCGAAACCACGTGAGCCGGGGCGGTGTGAGCGCGACTAAGTCCGAGACGACGTCAGCCGGGGCGGCGTGAGCGAGACTAAGTCCGAGACTACGTCAGCCGGGGCGTCGACCAAGTCCGAGACGACGTCAGCCGGGGCGTCGAGCACGCCGCGCGCGCTTTTCCCACTCTTACTCGAAAAATGGCGAAGGGGCCGCGCTAGCGTGCCTTGAATCGGTGAGCGGCGGTACCGCGGCGATCGCGAGAGCTCAAATCGGCCGTGCCAAAGCCAAATATTGGCGCTCGGCTCGGCGCAGTACGCCGCCTTGTCGCACGAGTACGGCCCCGTGGAGGTCTGGTCACTTATCGCTGCTCTTATAAGGGGCCGTACCGCCCTGGCCGACGTTGTACCGTAGTGCCGTTTTCGGCTTGCGCGTGTTCGTGGTGGTGTCCGCGCACCGCTCCGCACTCGAGAATCGTGCCCACGACGACGCGAGCGCTCGGAAGAGACGAAAGTCCGAAACCACGTGAGCCGGGGCGGTGTGAGCGCGACTAAGTCCGAGACGACGTCAGCCGGGGCGGCGTGAGCGAGACTAAGTCCGAGACTACGTCAGCCGGGGCGACGAGCACGCCGCGCGCGCTTTTCGCACTCTTACTCGAAAAATGGCGAAGGGGCCGCGCTAGCGTGCCTTGAATCGGTGAGCGGCGGTACCGCGGCGATCGCGAGAGCTCAAATCGGCCGTGCCAAGGCCAAATATTGGCGCTCGGCTCGGCGCAGTACGCCGCCTTGTCGCACGAGTACGGCCCCGTGGAGATCTGGTCACTTATCGCTGCTCATATAAGGGGGCCGTACCGCCCTGGCCGACGTTGTACCGTAGTGCCATTTTCGGCTTGCGCGTGTTCGTGGTGGTGTCCGCGCACCGCTCCGCACTCGAGAATCGTGCCCACGACGACGCGAGCGCTCGGAAGAGACGGAAGTCCGAAACCACGTGAGCCGGGGCGGTGTGAGCGCGACTAAGTCCGAGACGACGTCAGCCGGGGCGGCGTGAGCGAGACTAAGTCCGAGACTACGTCAGCCGGGGCGACGAGCACGCCGCGCGCGCTTTTCGCACTCTTACTCGAAAAATGGCGAAGGGGCCGCGCTAGCGTGCCTTGAATCGGTGAGCGGCGGTACCGCGGCGATCGCGAGAGCTCAAATCGGCCGTGCCAAGGCCAAATATTGGCGCTCGGCTCGGCGCAGTACGCCGCCTTGTCGCACGAGTACGGCCCCGTGGAGATCTGGTCACTTATCGCTGCTCATATAAGGGGGCCGTACCGCCCTGGCCGACGTTGTACCGTAGTGCCGTTTTCGGCTTGCGCGTGTTCGTGGTGGTGTCCGCGCACCGCTCCGCACTCGAGAATCGTGCCCACGACGACGCGAGCGCTCGGAAGAGACAGAAGTCCGAAACCACCTGAGCCGGGCCGCGGCGGGAGCTCGACGCCCGTCACGCAACTTTGGCGTACAAGCCACCGCACGGCCGCGACTGAGTCGTCGCCACCGTCCGGCTGGCTGCACTATAGCACGCCGGGAACCGGGAAAGAACCGCGCAGAGGTCGTCGTTTTGCCGCGGCGTTGGCGCGAGCGCGCGAAGAGACAAAGTCCGAAACGGCGTCAGCCGGGGTGTCGAGCACGCCGCCCGCGCCGGTCGCACTCGTGCTCGGAAACGGCGAAAGGGCCGCGCTAGCGTGCGGCCCCGTAGGGGCACAGAAAGGCGATTGTTCTGGAAACCGCGCTGTCCATAGGCGAGAGATTGCCGTTCGCGCATTCGGTCGACGCGCTGCGCTTTCACGACTTCGGCATTGCGCTGCCGACGTAAGCTTTCCATCTCGCTCGCGGCGCTGCGAGGCGGCACGATTTTCGCCAAACGCTCGTCGAAAGTGGCACGAGTACGGCCCCATGGAGATTTGGGAACTTATCGCTGCTATTATATGGGGGTCCCAGAGAGCAGTCGCCCCCAAAAGCGACCTGGGTGTTTGATATGCGGCGGGCTTCGTGCCCGTCAAGCGTGTCCCCGGTATCGCTCCCGTGGATCCCACAGCTGACGTCTGCAGCCTCATCCGCTTGATGCGTTAGGGGCTGGTTGTCGGACGACGCTTTCTCCACGATATCGAGTTGTGTTCCGCATCGTCCTCGGACGAGTCAAATGCGAAAGCGCCGAAGGCGCGGGCGTGACCCGTCGCCTGGCGGCTTTGCCGTCTCGGCTACGTTGCAAGTGTCGGTCGGTCCACCTGTGCTGCGGGCTCAAGAGAAACCGCAAGCCGTGATCGAGTCGACACAACCAGTCTATCGAGAATGTTGCGTGCTTCTTGCCGCGTGGCGATACCCGGCCCTTCGGGGAGGGCGCCGTAGCGAGCTCGAACGCCGTCGTCTCGGACTGTGCAAAGTGCTACTCTTTGCAAGAACGAAGCGTGCTGGGGCGCCTGAAGGTGGCCTCGGCATCGCAAAAACGGCGTCCGGCCTGCTTGACAGGCGGGACGCGCAGTTGAACGATTACCTGGTTGATCCTGCCAGTAATCATATGCTTGTCTCAAAGATTAAGCCATGCATGTCTAAGTACATGCCGAAATAAGGCGAAACCGCGAATGGCTCATTAAATCAGTTATGGTTCCTTAGATCGTTTCTTCCTACTTGGATAACTGTGGCAATTCTAGAGCTAATACATGCAGTGAGCCTGAAGCCCTTTGGGCGACGGGTGCTTTTATTAGACCAAGATCGATCGGGTTTCGGCCCGTATTGTGTGGTGACTCTGGATAACTTTGTGCTGATCGCATGGCCACGAGCCGGCGACGTTTCTTTCAAGTGTCTGCCTTATCAACTTTCGATGGTAGGTTACTTGCTTACCATGGTTGTTACGGGTAACGGAGAATCAGGGTTCGATTCCGGAGAGGGAGCCTGAGAAACGGCTACCACATCCAAGGAAGGCAGCAGGCGCGCAAATTACCCACTCCCGGCACGGGGAGGTAGTGACGAAAAATAACAATACGGGACTCTTTTGAGGCCCCGTAATTGAAATGAGTACACTCTAAATCCTTTAACGAGGATCAATTGGAGGGCAAGTCTGGTGCCAGCAGCCGCGGTAATTCCAGCTCCAATAGCGTATACTAAAGCTGCTGCGGTTAAAAAGCTCGTAGTTGGATCTCAGTTCCAGACGAGTAGTGCATCTACCCGATGCGACGGCTCGGACTGAACATCATGCCGGTCCTTTCTTGGTGCACTTCATTGTGTGCCTCGAGAAGGCCGGTGCTTTTACTTTGAAAAAATTAGAGTGCTCAACGCAGGCGAGTCGCCTGAATAAACTTGCATGGAATAATAGAACAAGACCTCGTTTCTGTTCTGTTGGTTTTTGGAATACGAGGTAATGATTAAGAGGGACAGACGGGGGCATTCGTATTGCGGCGCTAGAGGTGAAATTCTTGGACCGTCGCAAGACGAACTACTGCGAAAGCATTTGCCAAGAATGTTTTCTTTGATCAAGAACGAAAGTCAGAGGTTCGAAGGCGATCAGATACCGCCCTAGTTCTGACCATAAACGATGCCAACCAGCGATCCGCCTGAGTTACTCAAATGACTCGGCGGGCAGCTTCCGGGAAACCAAAGTGTTTGGGTTCCGGGGGAAGTATGGTTGCAAAGCTGAAACTTAAAGGAATTGACGGAAGGGCACCACCAGGAGTGGAGCCTGCGGCTTAATTTGACTCAACACGGGAAAACTTACCCGGCCCGGACACTGGGAGGATTGACAGATTGAGAGCTCTTTCTTGATTCGGTGGATGGTGGTGCATGGCCGTTCTTAGTTGGTGGAGCGATTTGTCTGGTTAATTCCGATAACGAACGAGACTCTAGCCTATTAAATAGGTGCGGGGTTCCCAGCACCTTACAACCTTCTTAGAGGGACAAGCGGCTCCTAGCCGCACGAAACAGAGCAATAACAGGTCTGTGATGCCCTTAGATGTCCGGGGCCGCACGCGCGCTACACTGAAGGAAGCAGCGTGTCTTTATCCCTGTCTGAAAAGACTGGGTAACCCGTGGAACTTCTTTCGTGATTGGGATAGGGGCTTGCAATTGTTCCCCTTGAACGAGGAATTCCCAGTAAGCGCGAGTCATAAGCTCGCGTTGATTACGTCCCTGCCCTTTGTACACACCGCCCGTCGCTACTACCGATTGAATGATTTAGTGAGGTCTTCGGACCGATGTCCGGCGCGGCCTTTCGGTTGCGCCGGTCTGTTGGAAAGATGACCAAACTTGATCATTTAGAGGAAGTAAAAGTCGTAACAAGGTTTCCGTAGGTGAACCTGCGGAAGGATCATTACCGGATTGTTCGAGGGTGACGAGCGCCATTGTTTCTACCCCGTGTGGGTGAAGCAGCTCGCTGCGCCCGACGCTTTCCGCCGCTGGCCCCGCTTGGACGCGGGGACGGCTATACCCGAACATGCCGGGGATTGCCCGAATTTCGAAGGGCGCCCCGTGCCAAATTTGTTGCGCCCAGTGGACGCCGGCTGCAACCTTGGACGGTTGGCTTGGCCGCGCCCGCGGGTAGAAACGGCGTAACGCACACTGTTGGGTGGGCTTTCTGAAGTCCGCCTCGGCACTCTTGCGCGGAATGGGAGTAAGACGACCCGACCTGCTGCTCTTGCCCAGTACGAGGGGAACGGCGAAGCGTGCGGTCGGTCAAGGAACTGACGGTCGAGAGCTAATGCCGCTGCCGCTTAGTACACACGGAACCGTGGTGCGAGCGCTCTCCCGTCCTCCGCGGCAAACGCTGCCGAGTCTGAAAAGGCTGGCGGCTGCCGGTCGCTTCCTGCGGCGAGTGTGGAGTAACGACCCGACTTTGTTGCTGCCCAAGTACTAAAGGAACGGTGCGGCGCTCGGTCGGTCATGGAACCGGCGGTATTGAGGGTGCGGCTGCCAAGTACGGAAGGAACCGTGGCCTAAAGCACTCTCCCGTCCTCCGCGGCAAATTCCACCGCGCCCGAAAGGGCCGGAGGCTGCCGGTCGGCTCCCGCTCGTGACGCGCGAGGTGTCGAGTTCGCGGTTCAATGCGACGACGTCTGCAGGCTATTTGCCCGCCGCCGAGGGAAAGGCGGCGTTGCTGCGAAGTACCGAAGGAAACGCGGCTTTGCTACGTCGGAAGCGTTCTGCGGTTTGCGGACTTGTGCGCTTTGGGAAGGCGCCGCACGTCGAAAGAGGAAGTACGGACAGACGAGGGACTGTAATCCCGTATTCGAACGCACTTGCGGCCAGGCCCTTGCTGGCTTCGTCTTCCGCCTCAAGTAGACTTGTTGTGGCTCCGGCGCAGAGAGCCGTCCCTGGCACTGGCCGAGTGGCTTTGGAGAGCTGCGCGAGTACGCGCGCGCCAAGCTCTTGTCTTTCGTCTCGAGTAGGCTGTTGGATCAGCAGCGGTCATGCGGAAACGCGTGACCGCCGAACGAAAGAGCGAAACAGGAGTAGCGCACGCCGAAAGGCGCTCTTCGAAACCACACACAGGGAGACGCCACGTGCCTGAAACACTGGTTGTACTGTACTGAATTGAACAAACTATTTTTCACGACTCTAAGCGGTGGATCACTCGGTTCTCGGGTCGATGAAGAACGCAGCCAGCT
>NW_027225629.1:102500-112500 GCF_038994185.2 Dermacentor albipictus | reverse complement strand
AAAGTGTTCCGGTTTACATTCGGCAAATCGAAATGAACGGCTAAAATTAACCTATCGTCTGGTTTCATGCGGGAGATCACGTGCGCACGCAAATTTCTTCGTACGGGAATTTTATGAAGTGAAGGCGGCTACAGATCATTTCCTTTGTCTAGTTCATGTTCGTAGGCGCAAATTGCAAACGTAATACTTGGAGGAACGTTTCCACTAATCTACAGGGGCTCTCTCATTTCTCCGATTGCTCGCAAACACATTGCATTGCTAGTCGTGACGTTTCACAGTGACGTTTCACCATGCCCGTCGAAGTTGATTACCAGTACCGCGCCAGCGTCGACCGGCCGGCGAAGCGACGAACTCAGCAGCGCATGCGCGAGGCCCTACAACACCCCAACCGAGCTACCCTGCTTATCGGAGAGAGCGAGTGCGCGTGAACGCGGGCTCGTCTGACGATCTGGATTAAAGAAAAAAAAAAAAGTGTGTCCGAGATATTGACAAAGACAAGTGGTCGCTGTCGCTCTGAGTCTTAGCGCGTTATAGAAAACGTGGGATGGCGGTGCTTCCTCGAGGGTCTAAAAGTACAATCTTCGAACTAGCGCTCCCGGCGGAACGTGGAGCTAGCATCCTTCTTCTTGGAACGGTTTGCAATGGACTGCTTGAATGTGCCGACCACGCGTCACGGGTCGCGTATAGAGCCAACGTTTGGCAAGAACGCGTCTAGCACAACCGATCGCGGTTGCGATAACCCATCGTTGGTAGCGAAAAAAAGAAAGAAAGAAAAAAAAAACACCTACCCGCAGCTTGTTAGCAGTAACCGTAAATGTGGTTCTAAATATAGGTTCGCTGGTCACTGAAACTTTCTCATAACGCACACCACTGTAGTCCAAAAAGAACAAAGCACGCACAATGGATATGATACAGCCGTCACCGCATGATTTCGCGTTTTCCTTATTGCATTACTTTCGTGGGCATGCGCGCTAGGGCCACGCAGGCCAGGAGGCAAGGGGAAAAATAAATAAGAAATGATACGCGATCCTCAGCATTGACTTGGCTGATGTGGCACTCGCATTTATGTTCTTTACCTTAGGCGAGCGCAACGCGCCAACTGAACTCCAATTTCCCATAACGGAAATTCGTATTTGGCCATTTGGTTGTATTTTTGGCTGATGTTCGCGTTTTTCGCCCGAGCATGCGCTTCACTGCGCCGCTCGTTGCCCCTTCAATGCGGCTTCACTGCCCTGCAGGCGTGTTCTGCGTCAAGCCGAACCACCAGGCAAAAAGCCTGGGCGCCGCCATCTTGTTGAGAGCGGCGCCGGGGACACAATCGCGCCTAGCTCATTGAGTTTTCCCCCAAAACTGAACGAAATAGCCTTATTTAAATGAGAAAGATGCCGCGAGTGCCGCAACGAAGGACCTTAAGGATTACCGAAGGGTAACTGAGGGCGACGCGACGAGCTTTGGAAAGAAGAATGATGGGTGTAGCGCTACGGGGGATAAGAATAGAGCAGATTCGGGGGGTGAGCGAACAAACGCGAGCTAATGACACCTTAGTTTAAACCAAGAAAAAGAAATGGGCGTGCGCAGGGCATGCAATGTGGGGGGAAGATCATCAATTAAGGGTTACCGACTGAATTCCAAGAGAAGGGAAGCGTAGCACGGGGTGGCGGAAATTTAGGAGGGCAGATTAGATTAGGAAGGGCGCAGGCACTAGACGGCGACCGTGACCGGGCTTACACGTGACCGGGGTGCTTGGAGAATAATGGGAGAGGTCTTTGCCCTGCAGTGGTCGTAGCCAGCAGGATGATGATGACGAAAAGGTAGCAACAGGTATTCATAACATACAGGTTGGAAAGCTGAGGCACCTCTGAACCCTTGAATATATTTCGCCACACTTGGCCATACGACAAGTTTGTTTTCGAGGCGCTCGGTCCCACTGCAGCGAAAATGTTGCCGGAAATCGGGCACTCCATTTTTGTTTCATAGGGAACCTTTCTTCCACTAGGGCAGCGGATTTTCGCAGGGCGAGCTTGCTGTCGTTTACGGATCAAAGCGATAGTGAACTCCAAAATGCAGTGTTGGCTTTGAGTGGGACTTACATTGATTGCAAAACCCACGGCTAATCACCCTTCCCCCCCCCCCCCCCCCCCAAGTGGCTCATTACAGCAGACAATCGTTCAGAAACACCGGCATCGTTGCGTATAGTATGGGAATGGTGCGTGTCACGTGAGTGCTCGCTTCGAGCTTGTGTTCTTCATTTTGATTGAATGAAGTCTCACCTAAGTGAGCGGGGGCCGATCCCGGAGGTAGTGCAATACCGGGCCGACCTGCGGCGGAGGTGAAGCAGGCTTCAAGCACTCCGCCAACTTCCAAAAATAGGTTTAATATCGTGGGTCCATATAGAACCCGTATCAGATATTAAGCTGATAAGAACAGATACTACACTTTGATCTTAGCCAAAAGGCCGAGAAGCGATGTCTTTCACTTCACTCCATTGTACCACTGCCTTGTGGGTGCCCTGGCGACATTGGTAACCTCAGCAACAGCGTGGGCAATCTTATAAAACCCAGCCCGTCTAGAGACTCTATGCTCTCTATCTCGCGAATCAACTCGCGACGCCTCAGTCTTTCACTGTTAACGAAACGCCGTCGCGTAGAAACGAGACCCGAGCGCAAGCTTGTTCGCAAGGCAAAACCAACGAAGGCAACCTCGTAGAAAACGGAACAGGCGAGCGGAAAACACGCGCAAGGGGAATGCTTACTTCCGTCTGAATGCGACCGCTCAAGGCGGCTTTCTTTGAGGCCTTCGTTTCAAGCCCGTGCGCAAGTGTAATACACTACGCGCATTTCCCTCATTTCCTTTTATTTACCGCAAGGCCCACTGAAAGTTTTCATACGGCACAGGCCGGGACGGATTGCAACGTGTCGATTCGACCGCTAGAATTAGGTAGCGCGCCTCATGTACGAATGAAAGAGAATGAAAAAAAAAAAATAAATAAATATAGAAAAGGCTGCGCACTCCTTCCAACCGGAAACATAGAGGGCAGGAAGATCGCCATGTGGAGCACAGGTGTTGTTAAAAAAAAGAAAGAAAGAAAGAAATAGCGCTACCCCATCATCTTTACCGTGTGCGTGTATACACACACACGCACACATATGCACGCGCACGCACGCGCGCGCGCGCACGCACACACACACACACACACACACACACACACACACACACATACGCACACATGCTAGCATAGCTTAAGCACAGCTGGAAAGCTCAGCCTTGCGCAAGAAAAAAGGACCACGCCCTTTCGCAAGCCCCTTTGAAACTTTTAAATGAGAAACATGTGTACAGCGAGGTCGTTCGAAACTGGCGCGAAAACGCATCCGCGCCATCTGTGTGCGGAACTAGGAAAACCTACGGCCTTCGCCATACAGAAAGAAAGGTAGATGGCGCGAGCTAACGCTCCGTTGCATACTAAGAACGAGAGCTAGTGAATAATGGCAGAAACGTCTTGGGAAGAGAGAAAAAAACAACAACAACAAAAAAAAAGAAAGACACGCAAGTTGTTGGCTCGCGCAAGCATTCTATTTTACAGCGAGTAAAGAGCATAGCAACTTCTCACAAGAGCAGCAAGAAAGACAAGAAGAACGTGAGAGAGGGGGAGAAACAGGCGCGTTTCTTTGGAATGCAGAGCATGCTGCACACACTATGAAGTGCCAAAGAGACGGGGAAAGCAGATGGCGCGATTGTGTATGTCCTCAAAGCTTGAAAACAATTTCTAAACTACAAGGTGTGCCGAAGTCCGCCTACTCTCATCAGGTTGCTCCCGCCTCCAATTGCATTTAAATTAAAATTACAGTCGCCTCAGAGGCAGAGAGAGAGAGAGAGAGAGAGAAAATGTGTACACTTGCTTCGCGCAGCTGCACCCGTTCAAATTTTACAGCAACAAGAGCACTCCCGCAGGCACAAAGTCCGCTGCCGCGTCCGCCGGGGCGGAATGCACTCGCTTCCGTAAATTGTCGTGCGGCAGACTGCTGCATCGTAGCACACCTGAAACCGCGCAGACGTCAGCGATCGCCGCGAGATCGCTGCGAGCGCTAAAGTCCGAAACCACGTCCGCCGGGGCGGCGGGAGCTCGATACCCCTTCACGAAACTTCTGCGTGTACACCGCCGCACGGCCACGGCGGAGTCGCTGGCATCCTGCGCGCAGTTGCATTGCGTCGCGCCGGGAATCGTTGAAGCCCCACGCAGACGTCGGCGTCGGCCCCGACCTGGCTGCGAGCGCTCGAAGAGACCAAGTCCGAAGCCACGTGAGCCGGGGCGGTGTGAGCGCGACTAAGTCCGAGACGACGTCAGCCGGGGCGGCGTGAGCGAGACCAAGTCCGAGACTACGTCAGCCGGGGCGGCGTGAGCGAGACCAAGTCCGAGACTACGTCAGCCGGGGCGTCGACTAAGTCCGAGACGACGTCAGCCGGGGCGTCGAGCACGCCGCGGTCGCTTTTCCCACTCTTACTCGAAAAATGGCGAAGGGGCCGCGCTAGCGTGCCTTGAATCGGTGAGCGGCGGTACCGCGGCGATCGCGAGAGCTCAAATCGGCCGTGCCAAGGCCAAATATTGGCGCTCGGCTCGGCGCAGTACGCCGCCTTGTCGCACGAGTACGGCCCCGTGGAGGTCTGGTCACTTATCGCTGCTCTTATAAGGGGCCGTACCGCCCTGGCCGACGTTGTACCGTAGTGCCGTTTTCGGCTTGCGCGTGTTCGTGGTGGTGTCCGCGCACCGCTCCGCACTCGAGAATCGTGCCCACGACGACGCGAGCGCTCGGAAGAGACGCAAGTCCGAAACCACGTGAGCCGGGGCGGTGTGAGCGCGACTAAGTCCGAGACGACGTCAGCCGGGGCGGCGTGAGCGAGACTAAGTCCGAGACTACGTCAGCCGGGGCGTCGACCAAGTCCGAGACGACGTCAGCCGGGGCGTCGAGCACGCCGCGCGCGCTTTTCCCACTCTTACTCGAAAAATGGCGAAGGGGCCGCGCTAGCGTGCCTTGAATCGGTGAGCGGCGGTACCGCGGCGATCGCGAGAGCTCAAATCGGCCGTGCCAAAGCCAAATATTGGCGCTCGGCTCGGCGCAGTACGCCGCCTTGTCGCACGAGTACGGCCCCGTGGAGGTCTGGTCACTTATCGCTGCTCTTATAAGGGGCCGTACCGCCCTGGCCGACGTTGTACCGTAGTGCCGTTTTCGGCTTGCGCGTGTTCGTGGTGGTGTC
Organism: Dermacentor albipictus; assembly: GCF_038994185.2. Classification (NCBI taxonomy): domain Eukaryota; kingdom Metazoa; phylum Arthropoda; class Arachnida; order Ixodida; family Ixodidae; genus Dermacentor; species Dermacentor albipictus. The sequence continues at coordinate 107,250 of NW_027225629.1, read as the reverse complement.
CGCGCACCGCTCCGCACTCGAGAATCGTGCCCACGACGACGCGAGCGCTCGGAAGAGACGAAAGTCCGAAACCACGTGAGCCGGGGCGGTGTGAGCGCGACTAAGTCCGAGACGACGTCAGCCGGGGCGGCGTGAGCGAGACTAAGTCCGAGACTACGTCAGCCGGGGCGTCGACCAAGTCCGAGACGACGTCAGCCGGGGCGTCGAGCACGCCGCGCGCGCTTTTCCCACTCTTACTCGAAAAATGGCGAAGGGGCCGCGCTAGCGTGCCTTGAATCGGTGAGCGGCGGTACCGCGGCGATCGCGAGAGCTCAAATCGGCCGTGCCAAAGCCAAATATTGGCGCTCGGCTCGGCGCAGTACGCCGCCTTGTCGCACGAGTACGGCCCCGTGGAGGTCTGGTCACTTATCGCTGCTCTTATAAGGGGCCGTACCGCCCTGGCCGACGTTGTACCGTAGTGCCGTTTTCGGCTTGCGCGTGTTCGTGGTGGTGTCCGCGCACCGCTCCGCACTCGAGAATCGTGCCCACGACGACGCGAGCGCTCGGAAGAGACGAAAGTCCGAAACCACGTGAGCCGGGGCGGTGTGAGCGCGACTAAGTCCGAGACGACGTCAGCCGGGGCGGCGTGAGCGAGACTAAGTCCGAGACTACGTCAGCCGGGGCGACGAGCACGCCGCGCGCGCTTTTCGCACTCTTACTCGAAAAATGGCGAAGGGGCCGCGCTAGCGTGCCTTGAATCGGTGAGCGGCGGTACCGCGGCGATCGCGAGAGCTCAAATCGGCCGTGCCAAGGCCAAATATTGGCGCTCGGCTCGGCGCAGTACGCCGCCTTGTCGCACGAGTACGGCCCCGTGGAGATCTGGTCACTTATCGCTGCTCATATAAGGGGGCCGTACCGCCCTGGCCGACGTTGTACCGTAGTGCCATTTTCGGCTTGCGCGTGTTCGTGGTGGTGTCCGCGCACCGCTCCGCACTCGAGAATCGTGCCCACGACGACGCGAGCGCTCGGAAGAGACGGAAGTCCGAAACCACGTGAGCCGGGGCGGTGTGAGCGCGACTAAGTCCGAGACGACGTCAGCCGGGGCGGCGTGAGCGAGACTAAGTCCGAGACTACGTCAGCCGGGGCGACGAGCACGCCGCGCGCGCTTTTCGCACTCTTACTCGAAAAATGGCGAAGGGGCCGCGCTAGCGTGCCTTGAATCGGTGAGCGGCGGTACCGCGGCGATCGCGAGAGCTCAAATCGGCCGTGCCAAGGCCAAATATTGGCGCTCGGCTCGGCGCAGTACGCCGCCTTGTCGCACGAGTACGGCCCCGTGGAGATCTGGTCACTTATCGCTGCTCATATAAGGGGGCCGTACCGCCCTGGCCGACGTTGTACCGTAGTGCCGTTTTCGGCTTGCGCGTGTTCGTGGTGGTGTCCGCGCACCGCTCCGCACTCGAGAATCGTGCCCACGACGACGCGAGCGCTCGGAAGAGACAGAAGTCCGAAACCACCTGAGCCGGGCCGCGGCGGGAGCTCGACGCCCGTCACGCAACTTTGGCGTACAAGCCACCGCACGGCCGCGACTGAGTCGTCGCCACCGTCCGGCTGGCACTATAGCACGCCGGGAACCGGGAAAGAACCGCGCAGAGGTCGTCGTTTTGCCGCGGCGTTGGCGCGAGCGCGCGAAGAGACAAAGTCCGAAACGGCGTCAGCCGGGGTGTCGAGCACGCCGCCCGCGCCGGTCGCACTCGTGCTCGGAAACGGCGAAAGGGCCGCGCTAGCGTGCGGCCCCGTAGGGGCACAGAAAGGCGATTGTTCTGGAAACCGCGCTGTCCATAGGCGAGAGATTGCCGTTCGCGCATTCGGTCGACGCGCTGCGCTTTCACGACTTCGGCATTGCGCTGCCGACGTAAGCTTTCCATCTCGCTCGCGGCGCTGCGAGGCGGCACGATTTTCGCCAAACGCTCGTCGAAAGTGGCACGAGTACGGCCCCATGGAGATTTGGGAACTTATCGCTGCTATTATATGGGGGTCCCAGAGAGCAGTCGCCCCCAAAAGCGACCTGGGTGTTTGATATGCGGCGGGCTTCGTGCCCGTCAAGCGTGTCCCCGGTATCGCTCCCGTGGATCCCACAGCTGACGTCTGCAGCCTCATCCGCTTGATGCGTTAGGGGCTGGTTGTCGGACGACGCTTTCTCCACGATATCGAGTTGTGTTCCGCATCGTCCTCGGACGAGTCAAATGCGAAAGCGCCGAAGGCGCGGGCGTGACCCGTCGCCTGGCGGCTTTGCCGTCTCGGCTACGTTGCAAGTGTCGGTCGGTCCACCTGTGCTGCGGGCTCAAGAGAAACCGCAAGCCGTGATCGAGTCGACACAACCAGTCTATCGAGAATGTTGCGTGCTTCTTGCCGCGTGGCGATACCCGGCCCTTCGGGGAGGGCGCCGTAGCGAGCTCGAACGCCGTCGTCTCGGACTGTGCAAAGTGCTACTCTTTGCAAGAACGAAGCGTGCTGGGGCGCCTGAAGGTGGCCTCGGCATCGCAAAAACGGCGTCCGGCCTGCTTGACAGGCGGGACGCGCAGTTGAACGATTACCTGGTTGATCCTGCCAGTAATCATATGCTTGTCTCAAAGATTAAGCCATGCATGTCTAAGTACATGCCGAAATAAGGCGAAACCGCGAATGGCTCATTAAATCAGTTATGGTTCCTTAGATCGTTTCTTCCTACTTGGATAACTGTGGCAATTCTAGAGCTAATACATGCAGTGAGCCTGAAGCCCTTTGGGCGACGGGTGCTTTTATTAGACCAAGATCGATCGGGTTTCGGCCCGTATTGTGTGGTGACTCTGGATAACTTTGTGCTGATCGCATGGCCACGAGCCGGCGACGTTTCTTTCAAGTGTCTGCCTTATCAACTTTCGATGGTAGGTTACTTGCTTACCATGGTTGTTACGGGTAACGGAGAATCAGGGTTCGATTCCGGAGAGGGAGCCTGAGAAACGGCTACCACATCCAAGGAAGGCAGCAGGCGCGCAAATTACCCACTCCCGGCACGGGGAGGTAGTGACGAAAAATAACAATACGGGACTCTTTTGAGGCCCCGTAATTGAAATGAGTACACTCTAAATCCTTTAACGAGGATCAATTGGAGGGCAAGTCTGGTGCCAGCAGCCGCGGTAATTCCAGCTCCAATAGCGTATACTAAAGCTGCTGCGGTTAAAAAGCTCGTAGTTGGATCTCAGTTCCAGACGAGTAGTGCATCTACCCGATGCGACGGCTCGGACTGAACATCATGCCGGTCCTTTCTTGGTGCACTTCATTGTGTGCCTCGAGAAGGCCGGTGCTTTTACTTTGAAAAAATTAGAGTGCTCAACGCAGGCGAGTCGCCTGAATAAACTTGCATGGAATAATAGAACAAGACCTCGTTTCTGTTCTGTTGGTTTTTGGAATACGAGGTAATGATTAAGAGGGACAGACGGGGGCATTCGTATTGCGGCGCTAGAGGTGAAATTCTTGGACCGTCGCAAGACGAACTACTGCGAAAGCATTTGCCAAGAATGTTTTCTTTGATCAAGAACGAAAGTCAGAGGTTCGAAGGCGATCAGATACCGCCCTAGTTCTGACCATAAACGATGCCAACCAGCGATCCGCCTGAGTTACTCAAATGACTCGGCGGGCAGCTTCCGGGAAACCAAAGTGTTTGGGTTCCGGGGGAAGTATGGTTGCAAAGCTGAAACTTAAAGGAATTGACGGAAGGGCACCACCAGGAGTGGAGCCTGCGGCTTAATTTGACTCAACACGGGAAAACTTACCCGGCCCGGACACTGGGAGGATTGACAGATTGAGAGCTCTTTCTTGATTCGGTGGATGGTGGTGCATGGCCGTTCTTAGTTGGTGGAGCGATTTGTCTGGTTAATTCCGATAACGAACGAGACTCTAGCCTATTAAATAGGTGCGGGGTTCCCAGCACCTTACAACCTTCTTAGAGGGACAAGCGGCTCCTAGCCGCACGAAACAGAGCAATAACAGGTCTGTGATGCCCTTAGATGTCCGGGGCCGCACGCGCGCTACACTGAAGGAAGCAGCGTGTCTTTATCCCTGTCTGAAAAGACTGGGTAACCCGTGGAACTTCTTTCGTGATTGGGATAGGGGCTTGCAATTGTTCCCCTTGAACGAGGAATTCCCAGTAAGCGCGAGTCATAAGCTCGCGTTGATTACGTCCCTGCCCTTTGTACACACCGCCCGTCGCTACTACCGATTGAATGATTTAGTGAGGTCTTCGGACCGATGTCCGGCGCGGCCTTTCGGTTGCGCCGGTCTGTTGGAAAGATGACCAAACTTGATCATTTAGAGGAAGTAAAAGTCGTAACAAGGTTTCCGTAGGTGAACCTGCGGAAGGATCATTACCGGATTGTTCGAGGGTGACGAGCGCCATTGTTTCTACCCCGTGTGGGTGAAGCAGCTCGCTGCGCCCGACGCTTTCCGCCGCTGGCCCCGCTTGGACGCGGGGACGGCTATACCCGAACATGCCGGGGATTGCCCGAATTTCGAAGGGCGCCCCGTGCCAAATTTGTTGCGCCCAGTGGACGCCGGCTGCAACCTTGGACGGTTGGCTTGGCCGCGCCCGCGGGTAGAAACGGCGTAACGCACACTGTTGGGTGGGCTTTCTGAAGTCCGCCTCGGCACTCTTGCGCGGAATGGGAGTAAGACGACCCGACCTGCTGCTCTTGCCCAGTACGAGGGGAACGGCGAAGCGTGCGGTCGGTCAAGG
>NW_027225629.1:82500-95000 GCF_038994185.2 Dermacentor albipictus | reverse complement strand
GCTGATCGAAACCATCCAGTTTGGGAAAAGCTAATTTATGCAGTAGCATTCTTTTTATTATTATTGTGAGAGACGTGAAATACACACCACGAAATGAACGTCCGCTTGTTACCCTTTTGTTACTGCGGTGCGAAATCATCGCGCGTAATACCGATTCAATTTTGTCTTGTTTGGTGGTCTGTCAGCACTTTGTGTTCTTCAAGAAAATCAGCTACAGGCTTTTAAATTATGTGCGCGAAACTTTTCTCCATCTGCCACCCGGAACATATTTAAAGAAGAGAGAAAGCAGCCGGGGCCTTGAGATTTCGAAAATGCCGCGCTCTGAAATTTTCACATCAGCCATTGGGAAGATAATTATTATCCGTCACAAACAAAAAAAAAAAACAGCTTTGAAATGAGCATTGATAGTGGCCACGTTTTTTCGGGGCATGTCTTGATGAAATAATTGCAGTTCAGTTCGTTGGTTCAATTGCATTTGTTGGCTCCTTGCAGCATGTCTAGATTTCATCTTTTTCAGTATTCCTAGTGTTCTCATTGTAGTATGAATAACCTGCAGATTTTTCGTTGTTGTTGTTATGCGTTATACAATGCTGAGCGATGTTTTTCCTTTCCTTGAAGCTAGCCATAGAAGTATAAAACTTTCTATAAACTCATTACAATAAGAATCCAGCATACGGTTCATCATCGGCTCGATAAACGTTCGGGAAGTGGCGACTTTTAATGCCGTGATCATGAAGCTTAACAGCAGAGCGTGTTCATCAGATATGCCAGGGGTGACGTAACGCAAGGCGTGAATCGAATCTAAGATTGAAATGGCGTTCTGAATTCTTTTGGTTCCAGATAGAACAAACAAAAATATATAAAAAAAGCATGTCATTGATTGTCATTCAAACCTCAAGAGCGCGTGGAGAAAGTGTTCCGGTTTACATTCGGCAAATCGAAATGAACGGCTAAAATTAACCTATCGTCTGGTTTCATGCGGGAGATCACGTGCGCACGCAAATTTCTTCGTACGGGAATTTTATGAAGTGAAGGCGGCTACAGATCATTTCCTTTGTCTAGTTCATGTTCGTAGGCGCAAATTGCAAACGTAATACTTGGAGGAACGTTTCCACTAATCTACAGGGGCTCTCTCATTTCTCCGATTGCTCGCAAACACATTGCATTGCTAGTCGTGACGTTTCACAGTGACGTTTCACCATGCCCGTCGAAGTTGATTACCAGTACCGCGCCAGCGTCGACCGGCCGGCGAAGCGACGAACTCAGCAGCGCATGCGCGAGGCCCTACAACACCCCAACCGAGCTACCCTGCTTATCGGAGAGAGCGAGTGCGCGTGAACGCGGGCTCGTCTGACGATCTGGATTAAAGAAAAAAAAAAAAGTGTGTCCGAGATATTGACAAAGACAAGTGGTCGCTGTCGCTCTGAGTCTTAGCGCGTTATAGAAAACGTGGGATGGCGGTGCTTCCTCGAGGGTCTAAAAGTACAATCTTCGAACTAGCGCTCCCGGCGGAACGTGGAGCTAGCATCCTTCTTCTTGGAACGGTTTGCAATGGACTGCTTGAATGTGCCGACCACGCGTCACGGGTCGCGTATAGAGCCAACGTTTGGCAAGAACGCGTCTAGCACAACCGATCGCGGTTGCGATAACCCATCGTTGGTAGCGAAAAAAAGAAAGAAAGAAAAAAAAAACACCTACCCGCAGCTTGTTAGCAGTAACCGTAAATGTGGTTCTAAATATAGGTTCGCTGGTCACTGAAACTTTCTCATAACGCACACCACTGTAGTCCAAAAAGAACAAAGCACGCACAATGGATATGATACAGCCGTCACCGCATGATTTCGCGTTTTCCTTATTGCATTACTTTCGTGGGCATGCGCGCTAGGGCCACGCAGGCCAGGAGGCAAGGGGAAAAATAAATAAGAAATGATACGCGATCCTCAGCATTGACTTGGCTGATGTGGCACTCGCATTTATGTTCTTTACCTTAGGCGAGCGCAACGCGCCAACTGAACTCCAATTTCCCATAACGGAAATTCGTATTTGGCCATTTGGTTGTATTTTTGGCTGATGTTCGCGTTTTTCGCCCGAGCATGCGCTTCACTGCGCCGCTCGTTGCCCCTTCAATGCGGCTTCACTGCCCTGCAGGCGTGTTCTGCGTCAAGCCGAACCACCAGGCAAAAAGCCTGGGCGCCGCCATCTTGTTGAGAGCGGCGCCGGGGACACAATCGCGCCTAGCTCATTGAGTTTTCCCCCAAAACTGAACGAAATAGCCTTATTTAAATGAGAAAGATGCCGCGAGTGCCGCAACGAAGGACCTTAAGGATTACCGAAGGGTAACTGAGGGCGACGCGACGAGCTTTGGAAAGAAGAATGATGGGTGTAGCGCTACGGGGGATAAGAATAGAGCAGATTCGGGGGGTGAGCGAACAAACGCGAGCTAATGACACCTTAGTTTAAACCAAGAAAAAGAAATGGGCGTGCGCAGGGCATGCAATGTGGGGGGAAGATCATCAATTAAGGGTTACCGACTGAATTCCAAGAGAAGGGAAGCGTAGCACGGGGTGGCGGAAATTTAGGAGGGCAGATTAGATTAGGAAGGGCGCAGGCACTAGACGGCGACCGTGACCGGGCTTACACGTGACCGGGGTGCTTGGAGAATAATGGGAGAGGTCTTTGCCCTGCAGTGGTCGTAGCCAGCAGGATGATGATGACGAAAAGGTAGCAACAGGTATTCATAACATACAGGTTGGAAAGCTGAGGCACCTCTGAACCCTTGAATATATTTCGCCACACTTGGCCATACGACAAGTTTGTTTTCGAGGCGCTCGGTCCCACTGCAGCGAAAATGTTGCCGGAAATCGGGCACTCCATTTTTGTTTCATAGGGAACCTTTCTTCCACTAGGGCAGCGGATTTTCGCAGGGCGAGCTTGCTGTCGTTTACGGATCAAAGCGATAGTGAACTCCAAAATGCAGTGTTGGCTTTGAGTGGGACTTACATTGATTGCAAAACCCACGGCTAATCACCCTTCCCCCCCCCCCCCCCCCAAGTGGCTCATTACAGCAGACAATCGTTCAGAAACACCGGCATCGTTGCGTATAGTATGGGAATGGTGCGTGTCACGTGAGTGCTCGCTTCGAGCTTGTGTTCTTCATTTTGATTGAATGAAGTCTCACCTAAGTGAGCGGGGGCCGATCCCGGAGGTAGTGCAATACCGGGCCGACCTGCGGCGGAGGTGAAGCAGGCTTCAAGCACTCCGCCAACTTCCAAAAATAGGTTTAATATCGTGGGTCCATATAGAACCCGTATCAGATATTAAGCTGATAAGAACAGATACTACACTTTGATCTTAGCCAAAAGGCCGAGAAGCGATGTCTTTCACTTCACTCCATTGTACCACTGCCTTGTGGGTGCCCTGGCGACATTGGTAACCTCAGCAACAGCGTGGGCAATCTTATAAAACCCAGCCCGTCTAGAGACTCTATGCTCTCTATCTCGCGAATCAACTCGCGACGCCTCAGTCTTTCACTGTTAACGAAACGCCGTCGCGTAGAAACGAGACCCGAGCGCAAGCTTGTTCGCAAGGCAAAACCAACGAAGGCAACCTCGTAGAAAACGGAACAGGCGAGCGGAAAACACGCGCAAGGGGAATGCTTACTTCCGTCTGAATGCGACCGCTCAAGGCGGCTTTCTTTGAGGCCTTCGTTTCAAGCCCGTGCGCAAGTGTAATACACTACGCGCATTTCCCTCATTTCCTTTTATTTACCGCAAGGCCCACTGAAAGTTTTCATACGGCACAGGCCGGGACGGATTGCAACGTGTCGATTCGACCGCTAGAATTAGGTAGCGCGCCTCATGTACGAATGAAAGAGAATGAAAAAAAAAAAATAAATAAATATAGAAAAGGCTGCGCACTCCTTCCAACCGGAAACATAGAGGGCAGGAAGATCGCCATGTGGAGCACAGGTGTTGTTAAAAAAGAAAGAAAGAAAGAAAGAAATAGCGCTACCCCATCATCTTTACCGTGTGCGTGTATACACACACACGCACACATATGCACGCGCACGCACGCGCGCGCGCGCACGCACACACACACACACACACACACACACACACACACACACATACGCACACATGCTAGCATAGCTTAAGCACAGCTGGAAAGCTCAGCCTTGCGCAAGAAAAAAGGACCACGCCCTTTCGCAAGCCCCTTTGAAACTTTTAAATGAGAAACATGTGTACAGCGAGGTCGTTCGAAACTGGCGCGAAAACGCACCGCGCCATCTGTGTGCGGAACTAGGAAAACCTACGGCCTTCGCCATACAGAAAGAAAGGTAGATGGCGCGAGCTAACGCTCCGTTGCATACTAAGAACGAGAGCTAGTGAATAATGGCAGAAACGTCTTGGGAAGAGAGAAAAAAACAACAACAACAAAAAAAAAGAAAGACACGCAAGTTGTTGGCTCGCGCAAGCATTCTATTTTACAGCGAGTAAAGAGCATAGCAACTTCTCACAAGAGCAGCAAGAAAGACAAGAAGAACGTGAGAGAGGGGGAGAAACAGGCGCGTTTCTTTGGAATGCAGAGCATGCTGCACACACTATGAAGTGCCAAAGAGACGGGGAAAGCAGATGGCGCGATTGTGTATGTCCTCAAAGCTTGAAAACAATTTCTAAACTACAAGGTGTGCCGAAGTCCGCCTACTCTCATCAGGTTGCTCCCGCCTCCAATTGCATTTAAATTAAAATTACAGTCGCCTCAGAGGCAGAGAGAGAGAGAGAGAGAGAGAAAATGTGTACACTTGCTTCGCGCAGCTGCACCCGTTCAAATTTTACAGCAACAAGAGCACTCCCGCAGGCACAAAGTCCGCTGCCGCGTCCGCCGGGGCGGAATGCACTCGCTTCCGTAAATTGTCGTGCGGCAGACTGCTGCATCGTAGCACACCTGAAACCGCGCAGACGTCAGCGATCGCCGCGAGATCGCTGCGAGCGCTAAAGTCCGAAACCACGTCCGCCGGGGCGGCGGGAGCTCGATACCCCTTCACGAAACTTCTGCGTGTACACCGCCGCACGGCCACGGCGGAGTCGCTGGCATCCTGCGCGCAGTTGCATTGCGTCGCGCCGGGAATCGTTGAAGCCCCACGCAGACGTCGGCGTCGGCCCCGACCTGGCTGCGAGCGCTCGAAGAGACCAAGTCCGAAGCCACGTGAGCCGGGGCGGTGTGAGCGCGACTAAGTCCGAGACGACGTCAGCCGGGGCGGCGTGAGCGAGACCAAGTCCGAGACTACGTCAGCCGGGGCGGCGTGAGCGAGACCAAGTCCGAGACTACGTCAGCCGGGGCGTCGACTAAGTCCGAGACGACGTCAGCCGGGGCGTCGAGCACGCCGCGGTCGCTTTTCCCACTCTTACTCGAAAAATGGCGAAGGGGCCGCGCTAGCGTGCCTTGAATCGGTGAGCGGCGGTACCGCGGCGATCGCGAGAGCTCAAATCGGCCGTGCCAAGGCCAAATATTGGCGCTCGGCTCGGCGCAGTACGCCGCCTTGTCGCACGAGTACGGCCCCGTGGAGGTCTGGTCACTTATCGCTGCTCTTATAAGGGGCCGTACCGCCCTGGCCGACGTTGTACCGTAGTGCCGTTTTCGGCTTGCGCGTGTTCGTGGTGGTGTCCGCGCACCGCTCCGCACTCGAGAATCGTGCCCACGACGACGCGAGCGCTCGGAAGAGACGCAAGTCCGAAACCACGTGAGCCGGGGCGGTGTGAGCGCGACTAAGTCCGAGACGACGTCAGCCGGGGCGGCGTGAGCGAGACTAAGTCCGAGACTACGTCAGCCGGGGCGTCGACCAAGTCCGAGACGACGTCAGCCGGGGCGTCGAGCACGCCGCGCGCGCTTTTCCCACTCTTACTCGAAAAATGGCGAAGGGGCCGCGCTAGCGTGCCTTGAATCGGTGAGCGGCGGTACCGCGGCGATCGCGAGAGCTCAAATCGGCCGTGCCAAAGCCAAATATTGGCGCTCGGCTCGGCGCAGTACGCCGCCTTGTCGCACGAGTACGGCCCCGTGGAGGTCTGGTCACTTATCGCTGCTCTTATAAGGGGCCGTACCGCCCTGGCCGACGTTGTACCGTAGTGCCGTTTTCGGCTTGCGCGTGTTCGTGGTGGTGTCCGCGCACCGCTCCGCACTCGAGAATCGTGCCCACGACGACGCGAGCGCTCGGAAGAGACGAAAGTCCGAAACCACGTGAGCCGGGGCGGTGTGAGCGCGACTAAGTCCGAGACGACGTCAGCCGGGGCGGCGTGAGCGAGACTAAGTCCGAGACTACGTCAGCCGGGGCGTCGACCAAGTCCGAGACGACGTCAGCCGGGGCGTCGAGCACGCCGCGCGCGCTTTTCCCACTCTTACTCGAAAAATGGCGAAGGGGCCGCGCTAGCGTGCCTTGAATCGGTGAGCGGCGGTACCGCGGCGATCGCGAGAGCTCAAATCGGCCGTGCCAAAGCCAAATATTGGCGCTCGGCTCGGCGCAGTACGCCGCCTTGTCGCACGAGTACGGCCCCGTGGAGGTCTGGTCACTTATCGCTGCTCTTATAAGGGGCCGTACCGCCCTGGCCGACGTTGTACCGTAGTGCCGTTTTCGGCTTGCGCGTGTTCGTGGTGGTGTCCGCGCACCGCTCCGCACTCGAGAATCGTGCCCACGACGACGCGAGCGCTCGGAAGAGACGAAAGTCCGAAACCACGTGAGCCGGGGCGGTGTGAGCGCGACTAAGTCCGAGACGACGTCAGCCGGGGCGGCGTGAGCGAGACTAAGTCCGAGACTACGTCAGCCGGGGCGACGAGCACGCCGCGCGCGCTTTTCGCACTCTTACTCGAAAAATGGCGAAGGGGCCGCGCTAGCGTGCCTTGAATCGGTGAGCGGCGGTACCGCGGCGATCGCGAGAGCTCAAATCGGCCGTGCCAAGGCCAAATATTGGCGCTCGGCTCGGCGCAGTACGCCGCCTTGTCGCACGAGTACGGCCCCGTGGAGATCTGGTCACTTATCGCTGCTCATATAAGGGGGCCGTACCGCCCTGGCCGACGTTGTACCGTAGTGCCATTTTCGGCTTGCGCGTGTTCGTGGTGGTGTCCGCGCACCGCTCCGCACTCGAGAATCGTGCCCACGACGACGCGAGCGCTCGGAAGAGACGGAAGTCCGAAACCACGTGAGCCGGGGCGGTGTGAGCGCGACTAAGTCCGAGACGACGTCAGCCGGGGCGGCGTGAGCGAGACTAAGTCCGAGACTACGTCAGCCGGGGCGACGAGCACGCCGCGCGCGCTTTTCGCACTCTTACTCGAAAAATGGCGAAGGGGCCGCGCTAGCGTGCCTTGAATCGGTGAGCGGCGGTACCGCGGCGATCGCGAGAGCTCAAATCGGCCGTGCCAAGGCCAAATATTGGCGCTCGGCTCGGCGCAGTACGCCGCCTTGTCGCACGAGTACGGCCCCGTGGAGATCTGGTCACTTATCGCTGCTCATATAAGGGGGCCGTACCGCCCTGGCCGACGTTGTACCGTAGTGCCGTTTTCGGCTTGCGCGTGTTCGTGGTGGTGTCCGCGCACCGCTCCGCACTCGAGAATCGTGCCCACGACGACGCGAGCGCTCGGAAGAGACAGAAGTCCGAAACCACCTGAGCCGGGCCGCGGCGGGAGCTCGACGCCCGTCACGCAACTTTGGCGTACAAGCCACCGCACGGCCGCGACTGAGTCGTCGCCACCGTCCGGCTGGCTGCACTATAGCACGCCGGGAACCGGGAAAGAACCGCGCAGAGGTCGTCGTTTTGCCGCGGCGTTGGCGCGAGCGCGCGAAGAGACAAAGTCCGAAACGGCGTCAGCCGGGGTGTCGAGCACGCCGCCCGCGCCGGTCGCACTCGTGCTCGGAAACGGCGAAAGGGCCGCGCTAGCGTGCGGCCCCGTAGGGGCACAGAAAGGCGATTGTTCTGGAAACCGCGCTGTCCATAGGCGAGAGATTGCCGTTCGCGCATTCGGTCGACGCGCTGCGCTTTCACGACTTCGGCATTGCGCTGCCGACGTAAGCTTTCCATCTCGCTCGCGGCGCTGCGAGGCGGCACGATTTTCGCCAAACGCTCGTCGAAAGTGGCACGAGTACGGCCCCATGGAGATTTGGGAACTTATCGCTGCTATTATATGGGGGTCCCAGAGAGCAGTCGCCCCCAAAAGCGACCTGGGTGTTTGATATGCGGCGGGCTTCGTGCCCGTCAAGCGTGTCCCCGGTATCGCTCCCGTGGATCCCACAGCTGACGTCTGCAGCCTCATCCGCTTGATGCGTTAGGGGCTGGTTGTCGGACGACGCTTTCTCCACGATATCGAGTTGTGTTCCGCATCGTCCTCGGACGAGTCAAATGCGAAAGCGCCGAAGGCGCGGGCGTGACCCGTCGCCTGGCGGCTTTGCCGTCTCGGCTACGTTGCAAGTGTCGGTCGGTCCACCTGTGCTGCGGGCTCAAGAGAAACCGCAAGCCGTGATCGAGTCGACACAACCAGTCTATCGAGAATGTTGCGTGCTTCTTGCCGCGTGGCGATACCCGGCCCTTCGGGGAGGGCGCCGTAGCGAGCTCGAACGCCGTCGTCTCGGACTGTGCAAAGTGCTACTCTTTGCAAGAACGAAGCGTGCTGGGGCGCCTGAAGGTGGCCTCGGCATCGCAAAAACGGCGTCCGGCCTGCTTGACAGGCGGGACGCGCAGTTGAACGATTACCTGGTTGATCCTGCCAGTAATCATATGCTTGTCTCAAAGATTAAGCCATGCATGTCTAAGTACATGCCGAAATAAGGCGAAACCGCGAATGGCTCATTAAATCAGTTATGGTTCCTTAGATCGTTTCTTCCTACTTGGATAACTGTGGCAATTCTAGAGCTAATACATGCAGTGAGCCTGAAGCCCTTTGGGCGACGGGTGCTTTTATTAGACCAAGATCGATCGGGTTTCGGCCCGTATTGTGTGGTGACTCTGGATAACTTTGTGCTGATCGCATGGCCACGAGCCGGCGACGTTTCTTTCAAGTGTCTGCCTTATCAACTTTCGATGGTAGGTTACTTGCTTACCATGGTTGTTACGGGTAACGGAGAATCAGGGTTCGATTCCGGAGAGGGAGCCTGAGAAACGGCTACCACATCCAAGGAAGGCAGCAGGCGCGCAAATTACCCACTCCCGGCACGGGGAGGTAGTGACGAAAAATAACAATACGGGACTCTTTTGAGGCCCCGTAATTGAAATGAGTACACTCTAAATCCTTTAACGAGGATCAATTGGAGGGCAAGTCTGGTGCCAGCAGCCGCGGTAATTCCAGCTCCAATAGCGTATACTAAAGCTGCTGCGGTTAAAAAGCTCGTAGTTGGATCTCAGTTCCAGACGAGTAGTGCATCTACCCGATGCGACGGCTCGGACTGAACATCATGCCGGTCCTTTCTTGGTGCACTTCATTGTGTGCCTCGAGAAGGCCGGTGCTTTTACTTTGAAAAAATTAGAGTGCTCAACGCAGGCGAGTCGCCTGAATAAACTTGCATGGAATAATAGAACAAGACCTCGTTTCTGTTCTGTTGGTTTTTGGAATACGAGGTAATGATTAAGAGGGACAGACGGGGGCATTCGTATTGCGGCGCTAGAGGTGAAATTCTTGGACCGTCGCAAGACGAACTACTGCGAAAGCATTTGCCAAGAATGTTTTCTTTGATCAAGAACGAAAGTCAGAGGTTCGAAGGCGATCAGATACCGCCCTAGTTCTGACCATAAACGATGCCAACCAGCGATCCGCCTGAGTTACTCAAATGACTCGGCGGGCAGCTTCCGGGAAACCAAAGTGTTTGGGTTCCGGGGGAAGTATGGTTGCAAAGCTGAAACTTAAAGGAATTGACGGAAGGGCACCACCAGGAGTGGAGCCTGCGGCTTAATTTGACTCAACACGGGAAAACTTACCCGGCCCGGACACTGGGAGGATTGACAGATTGAGAGCTCTTTCTTGATTCGGTGGATGGTGGTGCATGGCCGTTCTTAGTTGGTGGAGCGATTTGTCTGGTTAATTCCGATAACGAACGAGACTCTAGCCTATTAAATAGGTGCGGGGTTCCCAGCACCTTACAACCTTCTTAGAGGGACAAGCGGCTCCTAGCCGCACGAAACAGAGCAATAACAGGTCTGTGATGCCCTTAGATGTCCGGGGCCGCACGCGCGCTACACTGAAGGAAGCAGCGTGTCTTTATCCCTGTCTGAAAAGACTGGGTAACCCGTGGAACTTCTTTCGTGATTGGGATAGGGGCTTGCAATTGTTCCCCTTGAACGAGGAATTCCCAGTAAGCGCGAGTCATAAGCTCGCGTTGATTACGTCCCTGCCCTTTGTACACACCGCCCGTCGCTACTACCGATTGAATGATTTAGTGAGGTCTTCGGACCGATGTCCGGCGCGGCCTTTCGGTTGCGCCGGTCTGTTGGAAAGATGACCAAACTTGATCATTTAGAGGAAGTAAAAGTCGTAACAAGGTTTCCGTAGGTGAACCTGCGGAAGGATCATTACCGGATTGTTCGAGGGTGACGAGCGCCATTGTTTCTACCCCGTGTGGGTGAAGCAGCTCGCTGCGCCCGACGCTTTCCGCCGCTGGCCCCGCTTGGACGCGGGGACGGCTATACCCGAACATGCCGGGGATTGCCCGAATTTCGAAGGGCGCCCCGTGCCAAATTTGTTGCGCCCAGTGGACGCCGGCTGCAACCTTGGACGGTTGGCTTGGCCGCGCCCGCGGGTAGAAACGGCGTAACGCACACTGTTGGGTGGGCTTTCTGAAGTCCGCCTCGGCACTCTTGCGCGGAATGGGAGTAAGACGACCCGACCTGCTGCTCTTGCCCAGTACGAGGGGAACGGCGAAGCGTGCGGTCGGTCAAGGAACTGACGGTCGAGAGCTAATGCCGCTGCCGCTTAGTACACACGGAACCGTGGTGCGAGCGCTCTCCCGTCCTCCGCGGCAAACGCTGCCGAGTCTGAAAAGGCTGGCGGCTGCCGGTCGCTTCCTGCGGCGAGTGTGGAGTAACGACCCGACTTTGTTGCTGCCCAAGTACTAAAGGAACGGTGCGGCGCTCGGTCGGTCATGGAACCGGCGGTATTGAGGGTGCGGCTGCCAAGTACGGAAGGAACCGTGGCCTAAAGCACTCTCCCGTCCTCCGCGGCAAATTCCACCGCGCCCGAAAGGGCCGGAGGCTGCCGGTCGGCTCCCGCTCGTGACGCGCGAGGTGTCGAGTTCGCGGTTCAATGCGACGACGTCTGCAGGCTATTTGCCCGCCGCCGAGGGAAAGGCGGCGTTGCTGCGAAGTACCGAAGGAAACGCGGCTTTGCTACGTCGGAAGCGTTCTGCGGTTTGCGGACTTGTGCGCTTTGGGAAGGCGCCGCACGTCGAAAGAGGAAGTACGGACAGACGAGGGACTGTAATCCCGTATTCGAACGCACTTGCGGCCAGGCCCTTGCTGGCTTCGTCTTCCGCCTCAAGTAGACTTGTTGTGGCTCCGGCGCAGAGAGCCGTCCCTGGCACTGGCCGAGTGGCTTTGGAGAGCTGCGCGAGTACGCGCGCGCCAAGCTCTTGTCTTTCGTCTCGAGTAGGCTGTTGGATCAGCAGCGGTCATGCGGAAACGCGTGACCGCCGAACGAAAGAGCGAAACAGGAGTAGCGCACGCCGAAAGGCGCTCTTCGAAACCACACACAGGGAGACGCCACGTGCCTGAAACACTGGTTGTACTGTACTGAATTGAACAAACTATTTTTCACGACTCTAAGCGGTGGATCACTCGGTTCTCGGGTCGATGAAGAACGCAGCCAGCTGCGAGACTTGGTGTGAATTGCAGGACACACTGAGCACTGATTCTTTGAACGCACATTGCGGCCTTGGGTCTTCCCTTGGCTTCGTCTGTCTGAGGGTCGGATCACATATCAAGAGAGCCTTCGGCGCACAGGGAACGTGCGTCCGTCGACTCGTTTTGACCGCGTCGGCATCATGGACAGTACGTTGAGCGCTGAAGCCACGCGCCAGCAACCTCACGAGAAGGAGACGGTGGCGAGCCGTCGTGCCAAATCTTCGAAGAGACGGAAACGAGGCATTACTACTGCAGCGTGACGAGTGCGCGCCTCTGGCAAGACCGCCGCAGGATGGAGTCGGATACCTGCAGGGAAAGAGCGGTCCAAGCTCGAGGCGCGAACGTCTGTTGCCTTGTAGCGCGCACCTTTGCGAGAGAGTCGGAAGCGATCGCAATTTGCGTTGTTTGCCTTCGGAGTACGTCGAGCTCCAGAGCTGGTCGCTCGCTCACGTCACCGCAGCTGTGTGGGCGCCCTTCCGGGCTTCGTCGCACGAATGGGAATCGGCAGATTCGTGCGAGGAGCGGGGAGGAGAAGGGTGGCCCCCGAAAGCGGTTCGACGCGAGAGCGCCGTCTGCGAGCGAGAAGAGCACGGCACGGCGGAGAATTGCCGCGAGACGGAAAATGTCTCC
>NW_027225629.1:65000-75000 GCF_038994185.2 Dermacentor albipictus | reverse complement strand
CACGCGTCACGGGTCGCGTATAGAGCCAACGTTTGGCAAGAACGCGTCTAGCACAACCGATCGCGGTTGCGATAACCCATCGTTGGTAGCGAAAAAAAGAAAGAAAGAAAAAAAAAACACCTACCCGCAGCTTGTTAGCAGTAACCGTAAATGTGGTTCTAAATATAGGTTCGCTGGTCACTGAAACTTTCTCATAACGCACACCACTGTAGTCCAAAAAGAACAAAGCACGCACAATGGATATGATACAGCCGTCACCGCATGATTTCGCGTTTTCCTTATTGCATTACTTTCGTGGGCATGCGCGCTAGGGCCACGCAGGCCAGGAGGCAAGGGGAAAAATAAATAAGAAATGATACGCGATCCTCAGCATTGACTTGGCTGATGTGGCACTCGCATTTATGTTCTTTACCTTAGGCGAGCGCAACGCGCCAACTGAACTCCAATTTCCCATAACGGAAATTCGTATTTGGCCATTTGGTTGTATTTTTGGCTGATGTTCGCGTTTTTCGCCCGAGCATGCGCTTCACTGCGCCGCTCGTTGCCCCTTCAATGCGGCTTCACTGCCCTGCAGGCGTGTTCTGCGTCAAGCCGAACCACCAGGCAAAAAGCCTGGGCGCCGCCATCTTGTTGAGAGCGGCGCCGGGGACACAATCGCGCCTAGCTCATTGAGTTTTCCCCCAAAACTGAACGAAATAGCCTTATTTAAATGAGAAAGATGCCGCGAGTGCCGCAACGAAGGACCTTAAGGATTACCGAAGGGTAACTGAGGGCGACGCGACGAGCTTTGGAAAGAAGAATGATGGGTGTAGCGCTACGGGGGATAAGAATAGAGCAGATTCGGGGGGTGAGCGAACAAACGCGAGCTAATGACACCTTAGTTTAAACCAAGAAAAAGAAATGGGCGTGCGCAGGGCATGCAATGTGGGGGGAAGATCATCAATTAAGGGTTACCGACTGAATTCCAAGAGAAGGGAAGCGTAGCACGGGGTGGCGGAAATTTAGGAGGGCAGATTAGATTAGGAAGGGCGCAGGCACTAGACGGCGACCGTGACCGGGCTTACACGTGACCGGGGTGCTTGGAGAATAATGGGAGAGGTCTTTGCCCTGCAGTGGTCGTAGCCAGCAGGATGATGATGACGAAAAGGTAGCAACAGGTATTCATAACATACAGGTTGGAAAGCTGAGGCACCTCTGAACCCTTGAATATATTTCGCCACACTTGGCCATACGACAAGTTTGTTTTCGAGGCGCTCGGTCCCACTGCAGCGAAAATGTTGCCGGAAATCGGGCACTCCATTTTTGTTTCATAGGGAACCTTTCTTCCACTAGGGCAGCGGATTTTCGCAGGGCGAGCTTGCTGTCGTTTACGGATCAAAGCGATAGTGAACTCCAAAATGCAGTGTTGGCTTTGAGTGGGACTTACATTGATTGCAAAACCCACGGCTAATCACCCTTCCCCCCCCCCCCCCCCCAAGTGGCTCATTACAGCAGACAATCGTTCAGAAACACCGGCATCGTTGCGTATAGTATGGGAATGGTGCGTGTCACGTGAGTGCTCGCTTCGAGCTTGTGTTCTTCATTTTGATTGAATGAAGTCTCACCTAAGTGAGCGGGGGCCGATCCCGGAGGTAGTGCAATACCGGGCCGACCTGCGGCGGAGGTGAAGCAGGCTTCAAGCACTCCGCCAACTTCCAAAAATAGGTTTAATATCGTGGGTCCATATAGAACCCGTATCAGATATTAAGCTGATAAGAACAGATACTACACTTTGATCTTAGCCAAAAGGCCGAGAAGCGATGTCTTTCACTTCACTCCATTGTACCACTGCCTTGTGGGTGCCCTGGCGACATTGGTAACCTCAGCAACAGCGTGGGCAATCTTATAAAACCCAGCCCGTCTAGAGACTCTATGCTCTCTATCTCGCGAATCAACTCGCGACGCCTCAGTCTTTCACTGTTAACGAAACGCCGTCGCGTAGAAACGAGACCCGAGCGCAAGCTTGTTCGCAAGGCAAAACCAACGAAGGCAACCTCGTAGAAAACGGAACAGGCGAGCGGAAAACACGCGCAAGGGGAATGCTTACTTCCGTCTGAATGCGACCGCTCAAGGCGGCTTTCTTTGAGGCCTTCGTTTCAAGCCCGTGCGCAAGTGTAATACACTACGCGCATTTCCCTCATTTCCTTTTATTTACCGCAAGGCCCACTGAAAGTTTTCATACGGCACAGGCCGGGACGGATTGCAACGTGTCGATTCGACCGCTAGAATTAGGTAGCGCGCCTCATGTACGAATGAAAGAGAATGAAAAAAAAAAAATAAATAAATATAGAAAAGGCTGCGCACTCCTTCCAACCGGAAACATAGAGGGCAGGAAGATCGCCATGTGGAGCACAGGTGTTGTTAAAAAAGAAAGAAAGAAAGAAAGAAATAGCGCTACCCCATCATCTTTACCGTGTGCGTGTATACACACACACGCACACATATGCACGCGCACGCACGCGCGCGCGCGCACGCACACACACACACACACACACACACACACACACACACACACATACGCACACATGCTAGCATAGCTTAAGCACAGCTGGAAAGCTCAGCCTTGCGCAAGAAAAAAGGACCACGCCCTTTCGCAAGCCCCTTTGAAACTTTTAAATGAGAAACATGTGTACAGCGAGGTCGTTCGAAACTGGCGCGAAAACGCATCCGCGCCATCTGTGTGCGGAACTAGGAAAACCTACGGCCTTCGCCATACAGAAAGAAAGGTAGATGGCGCGAGCTAACGCTCCGTTGCATACTAAGAACGAGAGCTAGTGAATAATGGCAGAAACGTCTTGGGAAGAGAGAAAAAAACAACAACAACAAAAAAAAAGAAAGACACGCAAGTTGTTGGCTCGCGCAAGCATTCTATTTTACAGCGAGTAAAGAGCATAGCAACTTCTCACAAGAGCAGCAAGAAAGACAAGAAGAACGTGAGAGAGGGGGAGAAACAGGCGCGTTTCTTTGGAATGCAGAGCATGCTGCACACACTATGAAGTGCCAAAGAGACGGGGAAAGCAGATGGCGCGATTGTGTATGTCCTCAAAGCTTGAAAACAATTTCTAAACTACAAGGTGTGCCGAAGTCCGCCTACTCTCATCAGGTTGCTCCCGCCTCCAATTGCATTTAAATTAAAATTACAGTCGCCTCAGAGGCAGAGAGAGAGAGAGAGAGAGAGAAAATGTGTACACTTGCTTCGCGCAGCTGCACCCGTTCAAATTTTACAGCAACAAGAGCACTCCCGCAGGCACAAAGTCCGCTGCCGCGTCCGCCGGGGCGGAATGCACTCGCTTCCGTAAATTGTCGTGCGGCAGACTGCTGCATCGTAGCACACCTGAAACCGCGCAGACGTCAGCGATCGCCGCGAGATCGCTGCGAGCGCTAAAGTCCGAAACCACGTCCGCCGGGGCGGCGGGAGCTCGATACCCCTTCACGAAACTTCTGCGTGTACACCGCCGCACGGCCACGGCGGAGTCGCTGGCATCCTGCGCGCAGTTGCATTGCGTCGCGCCGGGAATCGTTGAAGCCCCACGCAGACGTCGGCGTCGGCCCCGACCTGGCTGCGAGCGCTCGAAGAGACCAAGTCCGAAGCCACGTGAGCCGGGGCGGTGTGAGCGCGACTAAGTCCGAGACGACGTCAGCCGGGGCGGCGTGAGCGAGACCAAGTCCGAGACTACGTCAGCCGGGGCGGCGTGAGCGAGACCAAGTCCGAGACTACGTCAGCCGGGGCGTCGACTAAGTCCGAGACGACGTCAGCCGGGGCGTCGAGCACGCCGCGGTCGCTTTTCCCACTCTTACTCGAAAAATGGCGAAGGGGCCGCGCTAGCGTGCCTTGAATCGGTGAGCGGCGGTACCGCGGCGATCGCGAGAGCTCAAATCGGCCGTGCCAAGGCCAAATATTGGCGCTCGGCTCGGCGCAGTACGCCGCCTTGTCGCACGAGTACGGCCCCGTGGAGGTCTGGTCACTTATCGCTGCTCTTATAAGGGGCCGTACCGCCCTGGCCGACGTTGTACCGTAGTGCCGTTTTCGGCTTGCGCGTGTTCGTGGTGGTGTCCGCGCACCGCTCCGCACTCGAGAATCGTGCCCACGACGACGCGAGCGCTCGGAAGAGACGCAAGTCCGAAACCACGTGAGCCGGGGCGGTGTGAGCGCGACTAAGTCCGAGACGACGTCAGCCGGGGCGGCGTGAGCGAGACTAAGTCCGAGACTACGTCAGCCGGGGCGTCGACCAAGTCCGAGACGACGTCAGCCGGGGCGTCGAGCACGCCGCGCGCGCTTTTCCCACTCTTACTCGAAAAATGGCGAAGGGGCCGCGCTAGCGTGCCTTGAATCGGTGAGCGGCGGTACCGCGGCGATCGCGAGAGCTCAAATCGGCCGTGCCAAAGCCAAATATTGGCGCTCGGCTCGGCGCAGTACGCCGCCTTGTCGCACGAGTACGGCCCCGTGGAGGTCTGGTCACTTATCGCTGCTCTTATAAGGGGCCGTACCGCCCTGGCCGACGTTGTACCGTAGTGCCGTTTTCGGCTTGCGCGTGTTCGTGGTGGTGTCCGCGCACCGCTCCGCACTCGAGAATCGTGCCCACGACGACGCGAGCGCTCGGAAGAGACGAAAGTCCGAAACCACGTGAGCCGGGGCGGTGTGAGCGCGACTAAGTCCGAGACGACGTCAGCCGGGGCGGCGTGAGCGAGACTAAGTCCGAGACTACGTCAGCCGGGGCGTCGACCAAGTCCGAGACGACGTCAGCCGGGGCGTCGAGCACGCCGCGCGCGCTTTTCCCACTCTTACTCGAAAAATGGCGAAGGGGCCGCGCTAGCGTGCCTTGAATCGGTGAGCGGCGGTACCGCGGCGATCGCGAGAGCTCAAATCGGCCGTGCCAAAGCCAAATATTGGCGCTCGGCTCGGCGCAGTACGCCGCCTTGTCGCACGAGTACGGCCCCGTGGAGGTCTGGTCACTTATCGCTGCTCTTATAAGGGGCCGTACCGCCCTGGCCGACGTTGTACCGTAGTGCCGTTTTCGGCTTGCGCGTGTTCGTGGTGGTGTCCGCGCACCGCTCCGCACTCGAGAATCGTGCCCACGACGACGCGAGCGCTCGGAAGAGACGAAAGTCCGAAACCACGTGAGCCGGGGCGGTGTGAGCGCGACTAAGTCCGAGACGACGTCAGCCGGGGCGGCGTGAGCGAGACTAAGTCCGAGACTACGTCAGCCGGGGCGACGAGCACGCCGCGCGCGCTTTTCGCACTCTTACTCGAAAAATGGCGAAGGGGCCGCGCTAGCGTGCCTTGAATCGGTGAGCGGCGGTACCGCGGCGATCGCGAGAGCTCAAATCGGCCGTGCCAAGGCCAAATATTGGCGCTCGGCTCGGCGCAGTACGCCGCCTTGTCGCACGAGTACGGCCCCGTGGAGATCTGGTCACTTATCGCTGCTCATATAAGGGGGCCGTACCGCCCTGGCCGACGTTGTACCGTAGTGCCATTTTCGGCTTGCGCGTGTTCGTGGTGGTGTCCGCGCACCGCTCCGCACTCGAGAATCGTGCCCACGACGACGCGAGCGCTCGGAAGAGACGGAAGTCCGAAACCACGTGAGCCGGGGCGGTGTGAGCGCGACTAAGTCCGAGACGACGTCAGCCGGGGCGGCGTGAGCGAGACTAAGTCCGAGACTACGTCAGCCGGGGCGACGAGCACGCCGCGCGCGCTTTTCGCACTCTTACTCGAAAAATGGCGAAGGGGCCGCGCTAGCGTGCCTTGAATCGGTGAGCGGCGGTACCGCGGCGATCGCGAGAGCTCAAATCGGCCGTGCCAAGGCCAAATATTGGCGCTCGGCTCGGCGCAGTACGCCGCCTTGTCGCACGAGTACGGCCCCGTGGAGATCTGGTCACTTATCGCTGCTCATATAAGGGGGCCGTACCGCCCTGGCCGACGTTGTACCGTAGTGCCGTTTTCGGCTTGCGCGTGTTCGTGGTGGTGTCCGCGCACCGCTCCGCACTCGAGAATCGTGCCCACGACGACGCGAGCGCTCGGAAGAGACAGAAGTCCGAAACCACCTGAGCCGGGCCGCGGCGGGAGCTCGACGCCCGTCACGCAACTTTGGCGTACAAGCCACCGCACGGCCGCGACTGAGTCGTCGCCACCGTCCGGCTGGCTGCACTATAGCACGCCGGGAACCGGGAAAGAACCGCGCAGAGGTCGTCGTTTTGCCGCGGCGTTGGCGCGAGCGCGCGAAGAGACAAAGTCCGAAACGGCGTCAGCCGGGGTGTCGAGCACGCCGCCCGCGCCGGTCGCACTCGTGCTCGGAAACGGCGAAAGGGCCGCGCTAGCGTGCGGCCCCGTAGGGGCACAGAAAGGCGATTGTTCTGGAAACCGCGCTGTCCATAGGCGAGAGATTGCCGTTCGCGCATTCGGTCGACGCGCTGCGCTTTCACGACTTCGGCATTGCGCTGCCGACGTAAGCTTTCCATCTCGCTCGCGGCGCTGCGAGGCGGCACGATTTTCGCCAAACGCTCGTCGAAAGTGGCACGAGTACGGCCCCATGGAGATTTGGGAACTTATCGCTGCTATTATATGGGGGTCCCAGAGAGCAGTCGCCCCCAAAAGCGACCTGGGTGTTTGATATGCGGCGGGCTTCGTGCCCGTCAAGCGTGTCCCCGGTATCGCTCCCGTGGATCCCACAGCTGACGTCTGCAGCCTCATCCGCTTGATGCGTTAGGGGCTGGTTGTCGGACGACGCTTTCTCCACGATATCGAGTTGTGTTCCGCATCGTCCTCGGACGAGTCAAATGCGAAAGCGCCGAAGGCGCGGGCGTGACCCGTCGCCTGGCGGCTTTGCCGTCTCGGCTACGTTGCAAGTGTCGGTCGGTCCACCTGTGCTGCGGGCTCAAGAGAAACCGCAAGCCGTGATCGAGTCGACACAACCAGTCTATCGAGAATGTTGCGTGCTTCTTGCCGCGTGGCGATACCCGGCCCTTCGGGGAGGGCGCCGTAGCGAGCTCGAACGCCGTCGTCTCGGACTGTGCAAAGTGCTACTCTTTGCAAGAACGAAGCGTGCTGGGGCGCCTGAAGGTGGCCTCGGCATCGCAAAAACGGCGTCCGGCCTGCTTGACAGGCGGGACGCGCAGTTGAACGATTACCTGGTTGATCCTGCCAGTAATCATATGCTTGTCTCAAAGATTAAGCCATGCATGTCTAAGTACATGCCGAAATAAGGCGAAACCGCGAATGGCTCATTAAATCAGTTATGGTTCCTTAGATCGTTTCTTCCTACTTGGATAACTGTGGCAATTCTAGAGCTAATACATGCAGTGAGCCTGAAGCCCTTTGGGCGACGGGTGCTTTTATTAGACCAAGATCGATCGGGTTTCGGCCCGTATTGTGTGGTGACTCTGGATAACTTTGTGCTGATCGCATGGCCACGAGCCGGCGACGTTTCTTTCAAGTGTCTGCCTTATCAACTTTCGATGGTAGGTTACTTGCTTACCATGGTTGTTACGGGTAACGGAGAATCAGGGTTCGATTCCGGAGAGGGAGCCTGAGAAACGGCTACCACATCCAAGGAAGGCAGCAGGCGCGCAAATTACCCACTCCCGGCACGGGGAGGTAGTGACGAAAAATAACAATACGGGACTCTTTTGAGGCCCCGTAATTGAAATGAGTACACTCTAAATCCTTTAACGAGGATCAATTGGAGGGCAAGTCTGGTGCCAGCAGCCGCGGTAATTCCAGCTCCAATAGCGTATACTAAAGCTGCTGCGGTTAAAAAGCTCGTAGTTGGATCTCAGTTCCAGACGAGTAGTGCATCTACCCGATGCGACGGCTCGGACTGAACATCATGCCGGTCCTTTCTTGGTGCACTTCATTGTGTGCCTCGAGAAGGCCGGTGCTTTTACTTTGAAAAAATTAGAGTGCTCAACGCAGGCGAGTCGCCTGAATAAACTTGCATGGAATAATAGAACAAGACCTCGTTTCTGTTCTGTTGGTTTTTGGAATACGAGGTAATGATTAAGAGGGACAGACGGGGGCATTCGTATTGCGGCGCTAGAGGTGAAATTCTTGGACCGTCGCAAGACGAACTACTGCGAAAGCATTTGCCAAGAATGTTTTCTTTGATCAAGAACGAAAGTCAGAGGTTCGAAGGCGATCAGATACCGCCCTAGTTCTGACCATAAACGATGCCAACCAGCGATCCGCCTGAGTTACTCAAATGACTCGGCGGGCAGCTTCCGGGAAACCAAAGTGTTTGGGTTCCGGGGGAAGTATGGTTGCAAAGCTGAAACTTAAAGGAATTGACGGAAGGGCACCACCAGGAGTGGAGCCTGCGGCTTAATTTGACTCAACACGGGAAAACTTACCCGGCCCGGACACTGGGAGGATTGACAGATTGAGAGCTCTTTCTTGATTCGGTGGATGGTGGTGCATGGCCGTTCTTAGTTGGTGGAGCGATTTGTCTGGTTAATTCCGATAACGAACGAGACTCTAGCCTATTAAATAGGTGCGGGGTTCCCAGCACCTTACAACCTTCTTAGAGGGACAAGCGGCTCCTAGCCGCACGAAACAGAGCAATAACAGGTCTGTGATGCCCTTAGATGTCCGGGGCCGCACGCGCGCTACACTGAAGGAAGCAGCGTGTCTTTATCCCTGTCTGAAAAGACTGGGTAACCCGTGGAACTTCTTTCGTGATTGGGATAGGGGCTTGCAATTGTTCCCCTTGAACGAGGAATTCCCAGTAAGCGCGAGTCATAAGCTCGCGTTGATTACGTCCCTGCCCTTTGTACACACCGCCCGTCGCTACTACCGATTGAATGATTTAGTGAGGTCTTCGGACCGATGTCCGGCGCGGCCTTTCGGTTGCGCCGGTCTGTTGGAAAGATGACCAAACTTGATCATTTAGAGGAAGTAAAAGTCGTAACAAGGTTTCCGTAGGTGAACCTGCGGAAGGATCATTACCGGATTGTTCGAGGGTGACGAGCGCCATTGTTTCTACCCCGTGTGGGTGAAGCAGCTCGCTGCGCCCGACGCTTTCCGCCGCTGGCCCCGCTTGGACGCGGGGACGGCTATACCCGAACATGCCGGGGATTGCCCGAATTTCGAAGGGCGCCCCGTGCCAAATTTGTTGCGCCCAGTGGACGCCGGCTGCAACCTTGGACGGTTGGCTTGGCCGCGCCCGCGGGTAGAAACGGCGTAACGCACACTGTTGGGTGGGCTTTCTGAAGTCCGCCTCGGCACTCTTGCGCGGAATGGGAGTAAGACGACCCGACCTGCTGCTCTTGCCCAGTACGAGGGGAACGGCGAAGCGTGCGGTCGGTCAAGGAACTGACGGTCGAGAGCTAATGCCGCTGCCGCTTAGTACACACGGAACCGTGGTGCGAGCGCTCTCCCGTCCTCCGCGGCAAACGCTGCCGAGTCTGAAAAGGCTGGCGGCTGCCGGTCGCTTCCTGCGGCGAGTGTGGAGTAACGACCCGACTTTGTTGCTGCCCAAGTACTAAAGGAACGGTGCGGCGCTCGGTCGGTCATGGAACCGGCGGTATTGAGGGTGCGGCTGCCAAGTACGGAAGGAACCGTGGCCTAAAGCACTCTCCCGTCCTCCGCGGCAAATTCCACCGCGCCCGAAAGGGCCGGAGGCTGCCGGTCGGCTCCCGCTCGTGACGCGCGAGGTGTCGAGTTCGCGGTTCAATGCGACGACGTCTGCAGGCTATTTGCCCGCCGCCGAGGGAAAGGCGGCGTTGCTGCGAAGTACCGAAGGAAACGCGGCTTTGCTACGTCGGAAGCGTTCTGCGGTTTGCGGACTTGTGCGCTTTGGGAAGGCGCCGCACGTCGAAAGAGGAAGTACGGACAGACGAGGGACTGTAATCCCGTATTCGAACGCACTTGCGGCCAGGCCCTTGCTGGCTTCGTCTTCCGCCTCAAGTAGACTTGTTGTGGCTCCGGCGCAGAGAGCCGTCCCTGGCACTGGCCGAGTGGCTTTGGAGA
>NW_027225629.1:45000-57500 GCF_038994185.2 Dermacentor albipictus | reverse complement strand
TAAACTCATTACAATAAGAATCCAGCATACGGTTCATCATCGGCTCGATAAACGTTCGGGAAGTGGCGACTTTTAATGCCGTGATCATGAAGCTTAACAGCAGAGCGTGTTCATCAGATATGCCAGGGGTGACGTAACGCAAGGCGTGAATCGAATCTAAGATTGAAATGGCGTTCTGAATTCTTTTGGTTCCAGATAGAACAAACAAAAATATATAAAAAAAGCATGTCATTGATTGTCATTCAAACCTCAAGAGCGCGTGGAGAAAGTGTTCCGGTTTACATTCGGCAAATCGAAATGAACGGCTAAAATTAACCTATCGTCTGGTTTCATGCGGGAGATCACGTGCGCACGCAAATTTCTTCGTACGGGAATTTTATGAAGTGAAGGCGGCTACAGATCATTTCCTTTGTCTAGTTCATGTTCGTAGGCGCAAATTGCAAACGTAATACTTGGAGGAACGTTTCCACTAATCTACAGGGGCTCTCTCATTTCTCCGATTGCTCGCAAACACATTGCATTGCTAGTCGTGACGTTTCACAGTGACGTTTCACCATGCCCGTCGAAGTTGATTACCAGTACCGCGCCAGCGTCGACCGGCCGGCGAAGCGACGAACTCAGCAGCGCATGCGCGAGGCCCTACAACACCCCAACCGAGCTACCCTGCTTATCGGAGAGAGCGAGTGCGCGTGAACGCGGGCTCGTCTGACGATCTGGATTAAAGAAAAAAAAAAAAGTGTGTCCGAGATATTGACAAAGACAAGTGGTCGCTGTCGCTCTGAGTCTTAGCGCGTTATAGAAAACGTGGGATGGCGGTGCTTCCTCGAGGGTCTAAAAGTACAATCTTCGAACTAGCGCTCCCGGCGGAACGTGGAGCTAGCATCCTTCTTCTTGGAACGGTTTGCAATGGACTGCTTGAATGTGCCGACCACGCGTCACGGGTCGCGTATAGAGCCAACGTTTGGCAAGAACGCGTCTAGCACAACCGATCGCGGTTGCGATAACCCATCGTTGGTAGCGAAAAAAAGAAAGAAAGAAAAAAAAAACACCTACCCGCAGCTTGTTAGCAGTAACCGTAAATGTGGTTCTAAATATAGGTTCGCTGGTCACTGAAACTTTCTCATAACGCACACCACTGTAGTCCAAAAAGAACAAAGCACGCACAATGGATATGATACAGCCGTCACCGCATGATTTCGCGTTTTCCTTATTGCATTACTTTCGTGGGCATGCGCGCTAGGGCCACGCAGGCCAGGAGGCAAGGGGAAAAATAAATAAGAAATGATACGCGATCCTCAGCATTGACTTGGCTGATGTGGCACTCGCATTTATGTTCTTTACCTTAGGCGAGCGCAACGCGCCAACTGAACTCCAATTTCCCATAACGGAAATTCGTATTTGGCCATTTGGTTGTATTTTTGGCTGATGTTCGCGTTTTTCGCCCGAGCATGCGCTTCACTGCGCCGCTCGTTGCCCCTTCAATGCGGCTTCACTGCCCTGCAGGCGTGTTCTGCGTCAAGCCGAACCACCAGGCAAAAAGCCTGGGCGCCGCCATCTTGTTGAGAGCGGCGCCGGGGACACAATCGCGCCTAGCTCATTGAGTTTTCCCCCAAAACTGAACGAAATAGCCTTATTTAAATGAGAAAGATGCCGCGAGTGCCGCAACGAAGGACCTTAAGGATTACCGAAGGGTAACTGAGGGCGACGCGACGAGCTTTGGAAAGAAGAATGATGGGTGTAGCGCTACGGGGGATAAGAATAGAGCAGATTCGGGGGGTGAGCGAACAAACGCGAGCTAATGACACCTTAGTTTAAACCAAGAAAAAGAAATGGGCGTGCGCAGGGCATGCAATGTGGGGGGAAGATCATCAATTAAGGGTTACCGACTGAATTCCAAGAGAAGGGAAGCGTAGCACGGGGTGGCGGAAATTTAGGAGGGCAGATTAGATTAGGAAGGGCGCAGGCACTAGACGGCGACCGTGACCGGGCTTACACGTGACCGGGGTGCTTGGAGAATAATGGGAGAGGTCTTTGCCCTGCAGTGGTCGTAGCCAGCAGGATGATGATGACGAAAAGGTAGCAACAGGTATTCATAACATACAGGTTGGAAAGCTGAGGCACCTCTGAACCCTTGAATATATTTCGCCACACTTGGCCATACGACAAGTTTGTTTTCGAGGCGCTCGGTCCCACTGCAGCGAAAATGTTGCCGGAAATCGGGCACTCCATTTTTGTTTCATAGGGAACCTTTCTTCCACTAGGGCAGCGGATTTTCGCAGGGCGAGCTTGCTGTCGTTTACGGATCAAAGCGATAGTGAACTCCAAAATGCAGTGTTGGCTTTGAGTGGGACTTACATTGATTGCAAAACCCACGGCTAATCACCCTTCCCCCCCCCCCCCCCCCCAAGTGGCTCATTACAGCAGACAATCGTTCAGAAACACCGGCATCGTTGCGTATAGTATGGGAATGGTGCGTGTCACGTGAGTGCTCGCTTCGAGCTTGTGTTCTTCATTTTGATTGAATGAAGTCTCACCTAAGTGAGCGGGGGCCGATCCCGGAGGTAGTGCAATACCGGGCCGACCTGCGGCGGAGGTGAAGCAGGCTTCAAGCACTCCGCCAACTTCCAAAAATAGGTTTAATATCGTGGGTCCATATAGAACCCGTATCAGATATTAAGCTGATAAGAACAGATACTACACTTTGATCTTAGCCAAAAGGCCGAGAAGCGATGTCTTTCACTTCACTCCATTGTACCACTGCCTTGTGGGTGCCCTGGCGACATTGGTAACCTCAGCAACAGCGTGGGCAATCTTATAAAACCCAGCCCGTCTAGAGACTCTATGCTCTCTATCTCGCGAATCAACTCGCGACGCCTCAGTCTTTCACTGTTAACGAAACGCCGTCGCGTAGAAACGAGACCCGAGCGCAAGCTTGTTCGCAAGGCAAAACCAACGAAGGCAACCTCGTAGAAAACGGAACAGGCGAGCGGAAAACACGCGCAAGGGGAATGCTTACTTCCGTCTGAATGCGACCGCTCAAGGCGGCTTTCTTTGAGGCCTTCGTTTCAAGCCCGTGCGCAAGTGTAATACACTACGCGCATTTCCCTCATTTCCTTTTATTTACCGCAAGGCCCACTGAAAGTTTTCATACGGCACAGGCCGGGACGGATTGCAACGTGTCGATTCGACCGCTAGAATTAGGTAGCGCGCCTCATGTACGAATGAAAGAGAATGAAAAAAAAAAAATAAATAAATATAGAAAAGGCTGCGCACTCCTTCCAACCGGAAACATAGAGGGCAGGAAGATCGCCATGTGGAGCACAGGTGTTGTTAAAAAAGAAAGAAAGAAAGAAAGAAATAGCGCTACCCCATCATCTTTACCGTGTGCGTGTATACACACACACGCACACATATGCACGCGCACGCACGCGCGCGCGCGCACGCACACACACACACACACACACACACACACACACACACATACGCACACATGCTAGCATAGCTTAAGCACAGCTGGAAAGCTCAGCCTTGCGCAAGAAAAAAGGACCACGCCCTTTCGCAAGCCCCTTTGAAACTTTTAAATGAGAAACATGTGTACAGCGAGGTCGTTCGAAACTGGCGCGAAAACGCATCCGCGCCATCTGTGTGCGGAACTAGGAAAACCTACGGCCTTCGCCATACAGAAAGAAAGGTAGATGGCGCGAGCTAACGCTCCGTTGCATACTAAGAACGAGAGCTAGTGAATAATGGCAGAAACGTCTTGGGAAGAGAGAAAAAAACAACAACAACAAAAAAAAAGAAAGACACGCAAGTTGTTGGCTCGCGCAAGCATTCTATTTTACAGCGAGTAAAGAGCATAGCAACTTCTCACAAGAGCAGCAAGAAAGACAAGAAGAACGTGAGAGAGGGGGAGAAACAGGCGCGTTTCTTTGGAATGCAGAGCATGCTGCACACACTATGAAGTGCCAAAGAGACGGGGAAAGCAGATGGCGCGATTGTGTATGTCCTCAAAGCTTGAAAACAATTTCTAAACTACAAGGTGTGCCGAAGTCCGCCTACTCTCATCAGGTTGCTCCCGCCTCCAATTGCATTTAAATTAAAATTACAGTCGCCTCAGAGGCAGAGAGAGAGAGAGAGAGAGAGAAAATGTGTACACTTGCTTCGCGCAGCTGCACCCGTTCAAATTTTACAGCAACAAGAGCACTCCCGCAGGCACAAAGTCCGCTGCCGCGTCCGCCGGGGCGGAATGCACTCGCTTCCGTAAATTGTCGTGCGGCAGACTGCTGCATCGTAGCACACCTGAAACCGCGCAGACGTCAGCGATCGCCGCGAGATCGCTGCGAGCGCTAAAGTCCGAAACCACGTCCGCCGGGGCGGCGGGAGCTCGATACCCCTTCACGAAACTTCTGCGTGTACACCGCCGCACGGCCACGGCGGAGTCGCTGGCATCCTGCGCGCAGTTGCATTGCGTCGCGCCGGGAATCGTTGAAGCCCCACGCAGACGTCGGCGTCGGCCCCGACCTGGCTGCGAGCGCTCGAAGAGACCAAGTCCGAAGCCACGTGAGCCGGGGCGGTGTGAGCGCGACTAAGTCCGAGACGACGTCAGCCGGGGCGGCGTGAGCGAGACCAAGTCCGAGACTACGTCAGCCGGGGCGGCGTGAGCGAGACCAAGTCCGAGACTACGTCAGCCGGGGCGTCGACTAAGTCCGAGACGACGTCAGCCGGGGCGTCGAGCACGCCGCGGTCGCTTTTCCCACTCTTACTCGAAAAATGGCGAAGGGGCCGCGCTAGCGTGCCTTGAATCGGTGAGCGGCGGTACCGCGGCGATCGCGAGAGCTCAAATCGGCCGTGCCAAGGCCAAATATTGGCGCTCGGCTCGGCGCAGTACGCCGCCTTGTCGCACGAGTACGGCCCCGTGGAGGTCTGGTCACTTATCGCTGCTCTTATAAGGGGCCGTACCGCCCTGGCCGACGTTGTACCGTAGTGCCGTTTTCGGCTTGCGCGTGTTCGTGGTGGTGTCCGCGCACCGCTCCGCACTCGAGAATCGTGCCCACGACGACGCGAGCGCTCGGAAGAGACGCAAGTCCGAAACCACGTGAGCCGGGGCGGTGTGAGCGCGACTAAGTCCGAGACGACGTCAGCCGGGGCGGCGTGAGCGAGACTAAGTCCGAGACTACGTCAGCCGGGGCGTCGACCAAGTCCGAGACGACGTCAGCCGGGGCGTCGAGCACGCCGCGCGCGCTTTTCCCACTCTTACTCGAAAAATGGCGAAGGGGCCGCGCTAGCGTGCCTTGAATCGGTGAGCGGCGGTACCGCGGCGATCGCGAGAGCTCAAATCGGCCGTGCCAAAGCCAAATATTGGCGCTCGGCTCGGCGCAGTACGCCGCCTTGTCGCACGAGTACGGCCCCGTGGAGGTCTGGTCACTTATCGCTGCTCTTATAAGGGGCCGTACCGCCCTGGCCGACGTTGTACCGTAGTGCCGTTTTCGGCTTGCGCGTGTTCGTGGTGGTGTCCGCGCACCGCTCCGCACTCGAGAATCGTGCCCACGACGACGCGAGCGCTCGGAAGAGACGAAAGTCCGAAACCACGTGAGCCGGGGCGGTGTGAGCGCGACTAAGTCCGAGACGACGTCAGCCGGGGCGGCGTGAGCGAGACTAAGTCCGAGACTACGTCAGCCGGGGCGTCGACCAAGTCCGAGACGACGTCAGCCGGGGCGTCGAGCACGCCGCGCGCGCTTTTCCCACTCTTACTCGAAAAATGGCGAAGGGGCCGCGCTAGCGTGCCTTGAATCGGTGAGCGGCGGTACCGCGGCGATCGCGAGAGCTCAAATCGGCCGTGCCAAAGCCAAATATTGGCGCTCGGCTCGGCGCAGTACGCCGCCTTGTCGCACGAGTACGGCCCCGTGGAGGTCTGGTCACTTATCGCTGCTCTTATAAGGGGCCGTACCGCCCTGGCCGACGTTGTACCGTAGTGCCGTTTTCGGCTTGCGCGTGTTCGTGGTGGTGTCCGCGCACCGCTCCGCACTCGAGAATCGTGCCCACGACGACGCGAGCGCTCGGAAGAGACGAAAGTCCGAAACCACGTGAGCCGGGGCGGTGTGAGCGCGACTAAGTCCGAGACGACGTCAGCCGGGGCGGCGTGAGCGAGACTAAGTCCGAGACTACGTCAGCCGGGGCGACGAGCACGCCGCGCGCGCTTTTCGCACTCTTACTCGAAAAATGGCGAAGGGGCCGCGCTAGCGTGCCTTGAATCGGTGAGCGGCGGTACCGCGGCGATCGCGAGAGCTCAAATCGGCCGTGCCAAGGCCAAATATTGGCGCTCGGCTCGGCGCAGTACGCCGCCTTGTCGCACGAGTACGGCCCCGTGGAGATCTGGTCACTTATCGCTGCTCATATAAGGGGGCCGTACCGCCCTGGCCGACGTTGTACCGTAGTGCCATTTTCGGCTTGCGCGTGTTCGTGGTGGTGTCCGCGCACCGCTCCGCACTCGAGAATCGTGCCCACGACGACGCGAGCGCTCGGAAGAGACGGAAGTCCGAAACCACGTGAGCCGGGGCGGTGTGAGCGCGACTAAGTCCGAGACGACGTCAGCCGGGGCGGCGTGAGCGAGACTAAGTCCGAGACTACGTCAGCCGGGGCGACGAGCACGCCGCGCGCGCTTTTCGCACTCTTACTCGAAAAATGGCGAAGGGGCCGCGCTAGCGTGCCTTGAATCGGTGAGCGGCGGTACCGCGGCGATCGCGAGAGCTCAAATCGGCCGTGCCAAGGCCAAATATTGGCGCTCGGCTCGGCGCAGTACGCCGCCTTGTCGCACGAGTACGGCCCCGTGGAGATCTGGTCACTTATCGCTGCTCATATAAGGGGGCCGTACCGCCCTGGCCGACGTTGTACCGTAGTGCCGTTTTCGGCTTGCGCGTGTTCGTGGTGGTGTCCGCGCACCGCTCCGCACTCGAGAATCGTGCCCACGACGACGCGAGCGCTCGGAAGAGACAGAAGTCCGAAACCACCTGAGCCGGGCCGCGGCGGGAGCTCGACGCCCGTCACGCAACTTTGGCGTACAAGCCACCGCACGGCCGCGACTGAGTCGTCGCCACCGTCCGGCTGGCTGCACTATAGCACGCCGGGAACCGGGAAAGAACCGCGCAGAGGTCGTCGTTTTGCCGCGGCGTTGGCGCGAGCGCGCGAAGAGACAAAGTCCGAAACGGCGTCAGCCGGGGTGTCGAGCACGCCGCCCGCGCCGGTCGCACTCGTGCTCGGAAACGGCGAAAGGGCCGCGCTAGCGTGCGGCCCCGTAGGGGCACAGAAAGGCGATTGTTCTGGAAACCGCGCTGTCCATAGGCGAGAGATTGCCGTTCGCGCATTCGGTCGACGCGCTGCGCTTTCACGACTTCGGCATTGCGCTGCCGACGTAAGCTTTCCATCTCGCTCGCGGCGCTGCGAGGCGGCACGATTTTCGCCAAACGCTCGTCGAAAGTGGCACGAGTACGGCCCCATGGAGATTTGGGAACTTATCGCTGCTATTATATGGGGGTCCCAGAGAGCAGTCGCCCCCAAAAGCGACCTGGGTGTTTGATATGCGGCGGGCTTCGTGCCCGTCAAGCGTGTCCCCGGTATCGCTCCCGTGGATCCCACAGCTGACGTCTGCAGCCTCATCCGCTTGATGCGTTAGGGGCTGGTTGTCGGACGACGCTTTCTCCACGATATCGAGTTGTGTTCCGCATCGTCCTCGGACGAGTCAAATGCGAAAGCGCCGAAGGCGCGGGCGTGACCCGTCGCCTGGCGGCTTTGCCGTCTCGGCTACGTTGCAAGTGTCGGTCGGTCCACCTGTGCTGCGGGCTCAAGAGAAACCGCAAGCCGTGATCGAGTCGACACAACCAGTCTATCGAGAATGTTGCGTGCTTCTTGCCGCGTGGCGATACCCGGCCCTTCGGGGAGGGCGCCGTAGCGAGCTCGAACGCCGTCGTCTCGGACTGTGCAAAGTGCTACTCTTTGCAAGAACGAAGCGTGCTGGGGCGCCTGAAGGTGGCCTCGGCATCGCAAAAACGGCGTCCGGCCTGCTTGACAGGCGGGACGCGCAGTTGAACGATTACCTGGTTGATCCTGCCAGTAATCATATGCTTGTCTCAAAGATTAAGCCATGCATGTCTAAGTACATGCCGAAATAAGGCGAAACCGCGAATGGCTCATTAAATCAGTTATGGTTCCTTAGATCGTTTCTTCCTACTTGGATAACTGTGGCAATTCTAGAGCTAATACATGCAGTGAGCCTGAAGCCCTTTGGGCGACGGGTGCTTTTATTAGACCAAGATCGATCGGGTTTCGGCCCGTATTGTGTGGTGACTCTGGATAACTTTGTGCTGATCGCATGGCCACGAGCCGGCGACGTTTCTTTCAAGTGTCTGCCTTATCAACTTTCGATGGTAGGTTACTTGCTTACCATGGTTGTTACGGGTAACGGAGAATCAGGGTTCGATTCCGGAGAGGGAGCCTGAGAAACGGCTACCACATCCAAGGAAGGCAGCAGGCGCGCAAATTACCCACTCCCGGCACGGGGAGGTAGTGACGAAAAATAACAATACGGGACTCTTTTGAGGCCCCGTAATTGAAATGAGTACACTCTAAATCCTTTAACGAGGATCAATTGGAGGGCAAGTCTGGTGCCAGCAGCCGCGGTAATTCCAGCTCCAATAGCGTATACTAAAGCTGCTGCGGTTAAAAAGCTCGTAGTTGGATCTCAGTTCCAGACGAGTAGTGCATCTACCCGATGCGACGGCTCGGACTGAACATCATGCCGGTCCTTTCTTGGTGCACTTCATTGTGTGCCTCGAGAAGGCCGGTGCTTTTACTTTGAAAAAATTAGAGTGCTCAACGCAGGCGAGTCGCCTGAATAAACTTGCATGGAATAATAGAACAAGACCTCGTTTCTGTTCTGTTGGTTTTTGGAATACGAGGTAATGATTAAGAGGGACAGACGGGGGCATTCGTATTGCGGCGCTAGAGGTGAAATTCTTGGACCGTCGCAAGACGAACTACTGCGAAAGCATTTGCCAAGAATGTTTTCTTTGATCAAGAACGAAAGTCAGAGGTTCGAAGGCGATCAGATACCGCCCTAGTTCTGACCATAAACGATGCCAACCAGCGATCCGCCTGAGTTACTCAAATGACTCGGCGGGCAGCTTCCGGGAAACCAAAGTGTTTGGGTTCCGGGGGAAGTATGGTTGCAAAGCTGAAACTTAAAGGAATTGACGGAAGGGCACCACCAGGAGTGGAGCCTGCGGCTTAATTTGACTCAACACGGGAAAACTTACCCGGCCCGGACACTGGGAGGATTGACAGATTGAGAGCTCTTTCTTGATTCGGTGGATGGTGGTGCATGGCCGTTCTTAGTTGGTGGAGCGATTTGTCTGGTTAATTCCGATAACGAACGAGACTCTAGCCTATTAAATAGGTGCGGGGTTCCCAGCACCTTACAACCTTCTTAGAGGGACAAGCGGCTCCTAGCCGCACGAAACAGAGCAATAACAGGTCTGTGATGCCCTTAGATGTCCGGGGCCGCACGCGCGCTACACTGAAGGAAGCAGCGTGTCTTTATCCCTGTCTGAAAAGACTGGGTAACCCGTGGAACTTCTTTCGTGATTGGGATAGGGGCTTGCAATTGTTCCCCTTGAACGAGGAATTCCCAGTAAGCGCGAGTCATAAGCTCGCGTTGATTACGTCCCTGCCCTTTGTACACACCGCCCGTCGCTACTACCGATTGAATGATTTAGTGAGGTCTTCGGACCGATGTCCGGCGCGGCCTTTCGGTTGCGCCGGTCTGTTGGAAAGATGACCAAACTTGATCATTTAGAGGAAGTAAAAGTCGTAACAAGGTTTCCGTAGGTGAACCTGCGGAAGGATCATTACCGGATTGTTCGAGGGTGACGAGCGCCATTGTTTCTACCCCGTGTGGGTGAAGCAGCTCGCTGCGCCCGACGCTTTCCGCCGCTGGCCCCGCTTGGACGCGGGGACGGCTATACCCGAACATGCCGGGGATTGCCCGAATTTCGAAGGGCGCCCCGTGCCAAATTTGTTGCGCCCAGTGGACGCCGGCTGCAACCTTGGACGGTTGGCTTGGCCGCGCCCGCGGGTAGAAACGGCGTAACGCACACTGTTGGGTGGGCTTTCTGAAGTCCGCCTCGGCACTCTTGCGCGGAATGGGAGTAAGACGACCCGACCTGCTGCTCTTGCCCAGTACGAGGGGAACGGCGAAGCGTGCGGTCGGTCAAGGAACTGACGGTCGAGAGCTAATGCCGCTGCCGCTTAGTACACACGGAACCGTGGTGCGAGCGCTCTCCCGTCCTCCGCGGCAAACGCTGCCGAGTCTGAAAAGGCTGGCGGCTGCCGGTCGCTTCCTGCGGCGAGTGTGGAGTAACGACCCGACTTTGTTGCTGCCCAAGTACTAAAGGAACGGTGCGGCGCTCGGTCGGTCATGGAACCGGCGGTATTGAGGGTGCGGCTGCCAAGTACGGAAGGAACCGTGGCCTAAAGCACTCTCCCGTCCTCCGCGGCAAATTCCACCGCGCCCGAAAGGGCCGGAGGCTGCCGGTCGGCTCCCGCTCGTGACGCGCGAGGTGTCGAGTTCGCGGTTCAATGCGACGACGTCTGCAGGCTATTTGCCCGCCGCCGAGGGAAAGGCGGCGTTGCTGCGAAGTACCGAAGGAAACGCGGCTTTGCTACGTCGGAAGCGTTCTGCGGTTTGCGGACTTGTGCGCTTTGGGAAGGCGCCGCACGTCGAAAGAGGAAGTACGGACAGACGAGGGACTGTAATCCCGTATTCGAACGCACTTGCGGCCAGGCCCTTGCTGGCTTCGTCTTCCGCCTCAAGTAGACTTGTTGTGGCTCCGGCGCAGAGAGCCGTCCCTGGCACTGGCCGAGTGGCTTTGGAGAGCTGCGCGAGTACGCGCGCGCCAAGCTCTTGTCTTTCGTCTCGAGTAGGCTGTTGGATCAGCAGCGGTCATGCGGAAACGCGTGACCGCCGAACGAAAGAGCGAAACAGGAGTAGCGCACGCCGAAAGGCGCTCTTCGAAACCACACACAGGGAGACGCCACGTGCCTGAAACACTGGTTGTACTGTACTGAATTGAACAAACTATTTTTCACGACTCTAAGCGGTGGATCACTCGGTTCTCGGGTCGATGAAGAACGCAGCCAGCTGCGAGACTTGGTGTGAATTGCAGGACACACTGAGCACTGATTCTTTGAACGCACATTGCGGCCTTGGGTCTTCCCTTGGCTTCGTCTGTCTGAGGGTCGGATCACATATCAAGAGAGCCTTCGGCGCACAGGGAACGTGCGTCCGTCGACTCGTTTTGACCGCGTCGGCATCATGGACAGTACGTTGAGCGCTGAAGCCACGCGCCAGCAACCTCACGAGAAGGAGACGGTGGCGAGCCGTCGTGCCAAATCTTCGAAGAGACGGAAACGAGGCATTACTACTGCAGCGTGACGAGTGCGCGCCTCTGGCAAGACCGCCGCAGGATGGAGTCGGATACCTGCAGGGAAAGAGCGGTCCAAGCTCGAGGCGCGAACGTCTGTTGCCTTGTAGCGCGCACCTTTGCGAGAGAGTCGGAAGCGATCGCAATTTGCGTTGTTTGCCTTCGGAGTACGTCGAGCTCCAGAGCTGGTCGCTCGCTCACGTCACCGCAGCTGTGTGGGCGCCCTTCCGGGCTTCGTCGCACGAATGGGAATCGGCAGATTCGTGCGAGGAGCGGGGAGGAGAAGGGTGGCCCCCGAAAGCGGTTCGACGCGAGAGCGCCGTCTGCGAGCGAGAAGAGCACGGCACGGCGGAGAATTGCCGCGAGACGGAAAATGTCTCCCTCGAGAGCGTTGGCCGAGCTGAAGCGTTCCGTCGTAGTCCGCCGTCGGTCCAAGTGCTTCGCAGTCTCTGTCCCCTTAAGACTGGGCCACTCCAGTTGGGGCAGGGGCGACGCTACACGAGACGATGCCTCCCGCCAGGTTTTAGTCGCCCCTGCGGTGCCCGCTGAAGCGGCGCGCTGCTAAGGCGATCTTTGCCTCGGTGGTGTTTTGGGCTTCAGACACGGTCGCTTACCACGCAACTGCTCGTGCGCCGCACGCGTGCAGGCGGTTCACCGCCTGCCAGCCTCGTCTATAAGTAGCTCCGTGTTGGGCGAAGGACGTGGTAGGGCGTCGCACTCGGTTGGCGCTGGGTTTTCGAACGTGTCGAGTCCGTTTCGGCATGTACCGCTCGTATGACGCACGCGCGCAGGCGTTGTGCCGCCTGCCAGCCTCGTCCGTAAGGACGTGGCAGGGCGTCGTACTCGGTCGTGCTGGAATGGGCGAAAGCGATGTATCCGTTGTCGACCTCAGATCAGGCGAGACAACCCGCTGAATTTAAGCATATCACTAAGCGGAGGAAAAGAAACCAACAGGGATTCCCTGAGTAGCTGCGAGCGAAACGGGACCGAGCCCAGCACCGAATCCCCCGTCCTTGCAGGCGGTCG
>NW_027225629.1:27500-40000 GCF_038994185.2 Dermacentor albipictus | reverse complement strand
CTCAAGAAAAACAATTTGTTTGGAGCTTCACGTGTAAGAGGAGTGTCTCCCTAGTACGTGCCGGTTTTCCTTTTTTTTTTTTCCTCCCGATAACAGTACTCATGTGCCACTTGTGTCACCATGACATGATTTTTTTTGGGGGGGGGGTTCTCCCTTGATCCTCAAGCGAGTTTCACACATCACGCAGACGTCCGCATCTATCCAGTAATGATGCCATTTACAAAAATCTTAAACAACCGAGGCCCGCACCTGCTCAATCAACGCCAACTCAATTTAAGGAAGCTGATCGAAACCATCCAGTTTGGGAAAAGCTAATTTATGCAGTAGCATTCTTTTTATTATTATTGTGAGAGACGTGAAATACACACCACGAAATGAACGTCCGCTTGTTACCCTTTTGTTACTGCGGTGCGAAATCATCGCGCGTAATACCGATTCAATTTTGTCTTGTTTGGTGGTCTGTCAGCACTTTGTGTTCTTCAAGAAAATCAGCTACAGGCTTTTAAATTATGTGCGCGAAACTTTTCTCCATCTGCCACCCGGAACATATTTAAAGAAGAGAGAAAGCAGCCGGGGCCTTGAGATTTCGAAAATGCCGCGCTCTGAAATTTTCACATCAGCCATTGGGAAGATAATTATTATCCGTCACAAACAAAAAAAAAAAACAGCTTTGAAATGAGCATTGATAGTGGCCACGTTTTTTCGGGGCATGTCTTGATGAAATAATTGCAGTTCAGTTCGTTGGTTCAATTGCATTTGTTGGCTCCTTGCAGCATGTCTAGATTTCATCTTTTTCAGTATTCCTAGTGTTCTCATTGTAGTATGAATAACCTGCAGATTTTTCGTTGTTGTTGTTATGCGTTATACAATGCTGAGCGATGTTTTTCCTTTCCTTGAAGCTAGCCATAGAAGTATAAAACTTTCTATAAACTCATTACAATAAGAATCCAGCATACGGTTCATCATCGGCTCGATAAACGTTCGGGAAGTGGCGACTTTTAATGCCGTGATCATGAAGCTTAACAGCAGAGCGTGTTCATCAGATATGCCAGGGGTGACGTAACGCAAGGCGTGAATCGAATCTAAGATTGAAATGGCGTTCTGAATTCTTTTGGTTCCAGATAGAACAAACAAAAATATATAAAAAAAGCATGTCATTGATTGTCATTCAAACCTCAAGAGCGCGTGGAGAAAGTGTTCCGGTTTACATTCGGCAAATCGAAATGAACGGCTAAAATTAACCTATCGTCTGGTTTCATGCGGGAGATCACGTGCGCACGCAAATTTCTTCGTACGGGAATTTTATGAAGTGAAGGCGGCTACAGATCATTTCCTTTGTCTAGTTCATGTTCGTAGGCGCAAATTGCAAACGTAATACTTGGAGGAACGTTTCCACTAATCTACAGGGGCTCTCTCATTTCTCCGATTGCTCGCAAACACATTGCATTGCTAGTCGTGACGTTTCACAGTGACGTTTCACCATGCCCGTCGAAGTTGATTACCAGTACCGCGCCAGCGTCGACCGGCCGGCGAAGCGACGAACTCAGCAGCGCATGCGCGAGGCCCTACAACACCCCAACCGAGCTACCCTGCTTATCGGAGAGAGCGAGTGCGCGTGAACGCGGGCTCGTCTGACGATCTGGATTAAAGAAAAAAAAAAAAGTGTGTCCGAGATATTGACAAAGACAAGTGGTCGCTGTCGCTCTGAGTCTTAGCGCGTTATAGAAAACGTGGGATGGCGGTGCTTCCTCGAGGGTCTAAAAGTACAATCTTCGAACTAGCGCTCCCGGCGGAACGTGGAGCTAGCATCCTTCTTCTTGGAACGGTTTGCAATGGACTGCTTGAATGTGCCGACCACGCGTCACGGGTCGCGTATAGAGCCAACGTTTGGCAAGAACGCGTCTAGCACAACCGATCGCGGTTGCGATAACCCATCGTTGGTAGCGAAAAAAAGAAAGAAAGAAAAAAAAAACACCTACCCGCAGCTTGTTAGCAGTAACCGTAAATGTGGTTCTAAATATAGGTTCGCTGGTCACTGAAACTTTCTCATAACGCACACCACTGTAGTCCAAAAAGAACAAAGCACGCACAATGGATATGATACAGCCGTCACCGCATGATTTCGCGTTTTCCTTATTGCATTACTTTCGTGGGCATGCGCGCTAGGGCCACGCAGGCCAGGAGGCAAGGGGAAAAATAAATAAGAAATGATACGCGATCCTCAGCATTGACTTGGCTGATGTGGCACTCGCATTTATGTTCTTTACCTTAGGCGAGCGCAACGCGCCAACTGAACTCCAATTTCCCATAACGGAAATTCGTATTTGGCCATTTGGTTGTATTTTTGGCTGATGTTCGCGTTTTTCGCCCGAGCATGCGCTTCACTGCGCCGCTCGTTGCCCCTTCAATGCGGCTTCACTGCCCTGCAGGCGTGTTCTGCGTCAAGCCGAACCACCAGGCAAAAAGCCTGGGCGCCGCCATCTTGTTGAGAGCGGCGCCGGGGACACAATCGCGCCTAGCTCATTGAGTTTTCCCCCAAAACTGAACGAAATAGCCTTATTTAAATGAGAAAGATGCCGCGAGTGCCGCAACGAAGGACCTTAAGGATTACCGAAGGGTAACTGAGGGCGACGCGACGAGCTTTGGAAAGAAGAATGATGGGTGTAGCGCTACGGGGGATAAGAATAGAGCAGATTCGGGGGGTGAGCGAACAAACGCGAGCTAATGACACCTTAGTTTAAACCAAGAAAAAGAAATGGGCGTGCGCAGGGCATGCAATGTGGGGGGAAGATCATCAATTAAGGGTTACCGACTGAATTCCAAGAGAAGGGAAGCGTAGCACGGGGTGGCGGAAATTTAGGAGGGCAGATTAGATTAGGAAGGGCGCAGGCACTAGACGGCGACCGTGACCGGGCTTACACGTGACCGGGGTGCTTGGAGAATAATGGGAGAGGTCTTTGCCCTGCAGTGGTCGTAGCCAGCAGGATGATGATGACGAAAAGGTAGCAACAGGTATTCATAACATACAGGTTGGAAAGCTGAGGCACCTCTGAACCCTTGAATATATTTCGCCACACTTGGCCATACGACAAGTTTGTTTTCGAGGCGCTCGGTCCCACTGCAGCGAAAATGTTGCCGGAAATCGGGCACTCCATTTTTGTTTCATAGGGAACCTTTCTTCCACTAGGGCAGCGGATTTTCGCAGGGCGAGCTTGCTGTCGTTTACGGATCAAAGCGATAGTGAACTCCAAAATGCAGTGTTGGCTTTGAGTGGGACTTACATTGATTGCAAAACCCACGGCTAATCACCCTTCCCCCCCCCCCCCCCCCCAAGTGGCTCATTACAGCAGACAATCGTTCAGAAACACCGGCATCGTTGCGTATAGTATGGGAATGGTGCGTGTCACGTGAGTGCTCGCTTCGAGCTTGTGTTCTTCATTTTGATTGAATGAAGTCTCACCTAAGTGAGCGGGGGCCGATCCCGGAGGTAGTGCAATACCGGGCCGACCTGCGGCGGAGGTGAAGCAGGCTTCAAGCACTCCGCCAACTTCCAAAAATAGGTTTAATATCGTGGGTCCATATAGAACCCGTATCAGATATTAAGCTGATAAGAACAGATACTACACTTTGATCTTAGCCAAAAGGCCGAGAAGCGATGTCTTTCACTTCACTCCATTGTACCACTGCCTTGTGGGTGCCCTGGCGACATTGGTAACCTCAGCAACAGCGTGGGCAATCTTATAAAACCCAGCCCGTCTAGAGACTCTATGCTCTCTATCTCGCGAATCAACTCGCGACGCCTCAGTCTTTCACTGTTAACGAAACGCCGTCGCGTAGAAACGAGACCCGAGCGCAAGCTTGTTCGCAAGGCAAAACCAACGAAGGCAACCTCGTAGAAAACGGAACA
This sequence comes from Dermacentor albipictus, assembly GCF_038994185.2. NCBI lineage: Eukaryota > Metazoa > Arthropoda > Arachnida > Ixodida > Ixodidae > Dermacentor > Dermacentor albipictus. Next base: position 36,093 of record NW_027225629.1, on the reverse strand, counting down.
GGCGAGCGGAAAACACGCGCAAGGGGAATGCTTACTTCCGTCTGAATGCGACCGCTCAAGGCGGCTTTCTTTGAGGCCTTCGTTTCAAGCCCGTGCGCAAGTGTAATACACTACGCGCATTTCCCTCATTTCCTTTTATTTACCGCAAGGCCCACTGAAAGTTTTCATACGGCACAGGCCGGGACGGATTGCAACGTGTCGATTCGACCGCTAGAATTAGGTAGCGCGCCTCATGTACGAATGAAAGAGAATGAAAAAAAAAAAATAAATAAATATAGAAAAGGCTGCGCACTCCTTCCAACCGGAAACATAGAGGGCAGGAAGATCGCCATGTGGAGCACAGGTGTTGTTAAAAAAGAAAGAAAGAAAGAAAGAAATAGCGCTACCCCATCATCTTTACCGTGTGCGTGTATACACACACACGCACACATATGCACGCGCACGCACGCGCGCGCGCGCACGCACACACACACACACACACACACACACACACACATACGCACACATGCTAGCATAGCTTAAGCACAGCTGGAAAGCTCAGCCTTGCGCAAGAAAAAAGGACCACGCCCTTTCGCAAGCCCCTTTGAAACTTTTAAATGAGAAACATGTGTACAGCGAGGTCGTTCGAAACTGGCGCGAAAACGCATCCGCGCCATCTGTGTGCGGAACTAGGAAAACCTACGGCCTTCGCCATACAGAAAGAAAGGTAGATGGCGCGAGCTAACGCTCCGTTGCATACTAAGAACGAGAGCTAGTGAATAATGGCAGAAACGTCTTGGGAAGAGAGAAAAAAACAACAACAACAAAAAAAAAGAAAGACACGCAAGTTGTTGGCTCGCGCAAGCATTCTATTTTACAGCGAGTAAAGAGCATAGCAACTTCTCACAAGAGCAGCAAGAAAGACAAGAAGAACGTGAGAGAGGGGGAGAAACAGGCGCGTTTCTTTGGAATGCAGAGCATGCTGCACACACTATGAAGTGCCAAAGAGACGGGGAAAGCAGATGGCGCGATTGTGTATGTCCTCAAAGCTTGAAAACAATTTCTAAACTACAAGGTGTGCCGAAGTCCGCCTACTCTCATCAGGTTGCTCCCGCCTCCAATTGCATTTAAATTAAAATTACAGTCGCCTCAGAGGCAGAGAGAGAGAGAGAGAGAGAGAAAATGTGTACACTTGCTTCGCGCAGCTGCACCCGTTCAAATTTTACAGCAACAAGAGCACTCCCGCAGGCACAAAGTCCGCTGCCGCGTCCGCCGGGGCGGAATGCACTCGCTTCCGTAAATTGTCGTGCGGCAGACTGCTGCATCGTAGCACACCTGAAACCGCGCAGACGTCAGCGATCGCCGCGAGATCGCTGCGAGCGCTAAAGTCCGAAACCACGTCCGCCGGGGCGGCGGGAGCTCGATACCCCTTCACGAAACTTCTGCGTGTACACCGCCGCACGGCCACGGCGGAGTCGCTGGCATCCTGCGCGCAGTTGCATTGCGTCGCGCCGGGAATCGTTGAAGCCCCACGCAGACGTCGGCGTCGGCCCCGACCTGGCTGCGAGCGCTCGAAGAGACCAAGTCCGAAGCCACGTGAGCCGGGGCGGTGTGAGCGCGACTAAGTCCGAGACGACGTCAGCCGGGGCGGCGTGAGCGAGACCAAGTCCGAGACTACGTCAGCCGGGGCGGCGTGAGCGAGACCAAGTCCGAGACTACGTCAGCCGGGGCGTCGACTAAGTCCGAGACGACGTCAGCCGGGGCGTCGAGCACGCCGCGGTCGCTTTTCCCACTCTTACTCGAAAAATGGCGAAGGGGCCGCGCTAGCGTGCCTTGAATCGGTGAGCGGCGGTACCGCGGCGATCGCGAGAGCTCAAATCGGCCGTGCCAAGGCCAAATATTGGCGCTCGGCTCGGCGCAGTACGCCGCCTTGTCGCACGAGTACGGCCCCGTGGAGGTCTGGTCACTTATCGCTGCTCTTATAAGGGGCCGTACCGCCCTGGCCGACGTTGTACCGTAGTGCCGTTTTCGGCTTGCGCGTGTTCGTGGTGGTGTCCGCGCACCGCTCCGCACTCGAGAATCGTGCCCACGACGACGCGAGCGCTCGGAAGAGACGCAAGTCCGAAACCACGTGAGCCGGGGCGGTGTGAGCGCGACTAAGTCCGAGACGACGTCAGCCGGGGCGGCGTGAGCGAGACTAAGTCCGAGACTACGTCAGCCGGGGCGTCGACCAAGTCCGAGACGACGTCAGCCGGGGCGTCGAGCACGCCGCGCGCGCTTTTCCCACTCTTACTCGAAAAATGGCGAAGGGGCCGCGCTAGCGTGCCTTGAATCGGTGAGCGGCGGTACCGCGGCGATCGCGAGAGCTCAAATCGGCCGTGCCAAAGCCAAATATTGGCGCTCGGCTCGGCGCAGTACGCCGCCTTGTCGCACGAGTACGGCCCCGTGGAGGTCTGGTCACTTATCGCTGCTCTTATAAGGGGCCGTACCGCCCTGGCCGACGTTGTACCGTAGTGCCGTTTTCGGCTTGCGCGTGTTCGTGGTGGTGTCCGCGCACCGCTCCGCACTCGAGAATCGTGCCCACGACGACGCGAGCGCTCGGAAGAGACGAAAGTCCGAAACCACGTGAGCCGGGGCGGTGTGAGCGCGACTAAGTCCGAGACGACGTCAGCCGGGGCGGCGTGAGCGAGACTAAGTCCGAGACTACGTCAGCCGGGGCGTCGACCAAGTCCGAGACGACGTCAGCCGGGGCGTCGAGCACGCCGCGCGCGCTTTTCCCACTCTTACTCGAAAAATGGCGAAGGGGCCGCGCTAGCGTGCCTTGAATCGGTGAGCGGCGGTACCGCGGCGATCGCGAGAGCTCAAATCGGCCGTGCCAAAGCCAAATATTGGCGCTCGGCTCGGCGCAGTACGCCGCCTTGTCGCACGAGTACGGCCCCGTGGAGGTCTGGTCACTTATCGCTGCTCTTATAAGGGGCCGTACCGCCCTGGCCGACGTTGTACCGTAGTGCCGTTTTCGGCTTGCGCGTGTTCGTGGTGGTGTCCGCGCACCGCTCCGCACTCGAGAATCGTGCCCACGACGACGCGAGCGCTCGGAAGAGACGAAAGTCCGAAACCACGTGAGCCGGGGCGGTGTGAGCGCGACTAAGTCCGAGACGACGTCAGCCGGGGCGGCGTGAGCGAGACTAAGTCCGAGACTACGTCAGCCGGGGCGACGAGCACGCCGCGCGCGCTTTTCGCACTCTTACTCGAAAAATGGCGAAGGGGCCGCGCTAGCGTGCCTTGAATCGGTGAGCGGCGGTACCGCGGCGATCGCGAGAGCTCAAATCGGCCGTGCCAAGGCCAAATATTGGCGCTCGGCTCGGCGCAGTACGCCGCCTTGTCGCACGAGTACGGCCCCGTGGAGATCTGGTCACTTATCGCTGCTCATATAAGGGGGCCGTACCGCCCTGGCCGACGTTGTACCGTAGTGCCATTTTCGGCTTGCGCGTGTTCGTGGTGGTGTCCGCGCACCGCTCCGCACTCGAGAATCGTGCCCACGACGACGCGAGCGCTCGGAAGAGACGGAAGTCCGAAACCACGTGAGCCGGGGCGGTGTGAGCGCGACTAAGTCCGAGACGACGTCAGCCGGGGCGGCGTGAGCGAGACTAAGTCCGAGACTACGTCAGCCGGGGCGACGAGCACGCCGCGCGCGCTTTTCGCACTCTTACTCGAAAAATGGCGAAGGGGCCGCGCTAGCGTGCCTTGAATCGGTGAGCGGCGGTACCGCGGCGATCGCGAGAGCTCAAATCGGCCGTGCCAAGGCCAAATATTGGCGCTCGGCTCGGCGCAGTACGCCGCCTTGTCGCACGAGTACGGCCCCGTGGAGATCTGGTCACTTATCGCTGCTCATATAAGGGGGCCGTACCGCCCTGGCCGACGTTGTACCGTAGTGCCGTTTTCGGCTTGCGCGTGTTCGTGGTGGTGTCCGCGCACCGCTCCGCACTCGAGAATCGTGCCCACGACGACGCGAGCGCTCGGAAGAGACAGAAGTCCGAAACCACCTGAGCCGGGCCGCGGCGGGAGCTCGACGCCCGTCACGCAACTTTGGCGTACAAGCCACCGCACGGCCGCGACTGAGTCGTCGCCACCGTCCGGCTGGCTGCACTATAGCACGCCGGGAACCGGGAAAGAACCGCGCAGAGGTCGTCGTTTTGCCGCGGCGTTGGCGCGAGCGCGCGAAGAGACAAAGTCCGAAACGGCGTCAGCCGGGGTGTCGAGCACGCCGCCCGCGCCGGTCGCACTCGTGCTCGGAAACGGCGAAAGGGCCGCGCTAGCGTGCGGCCCCGTAGGGGCACAGAAAGGCGATTGTTCTGGAAACCGCGCTGTCCATAGGCGAGAGATTGCCGTTCGCGCATTCGGTCGACGCGCTGCGCTTTCACGACTTCGGCATTGCGCTGCCGACGTAAGCTTTCCATCTCGCTCGCGGCGCTGCGAGGCGGCACGATTTTCGCCAAACGCTCGTCGAAAGTGGCACGAGTACGGCCCCATGGAGATTTGGGAACTTATCGCTGCTATTATATGGGGGTCCCAGAGAGCAGTCGCCCCCAAAAGCGACCTGGGTGTTTGATATGCGGCGGGCTTCGTGCCCGTCAAGCGTGTCCCCGGTATCGCTCCCGTGGATCCCACAGCTGACGTCTGCAGCCTCATCCGCTTGATGCGTTAGGGGCTGGTTGTCGGACGACGCTTTCTCCACGATATCGAGTTGTGTTCCGCATCGTCCTCGGACGAGTCAAATGCGAAAGCGCCGAAGGCGCGGGCGTGACCCGTCGCCTGGCGGCTTTGCCGTCTCGGCTACGTTGCAAGTGTCGGTCGGTCCACCTGTGCTGCGGGCTCAAGAGAAACCGCAAGCCGTGATCGAGTCGACACAACCAGTCTATCGAGAATGTTGCGTGCTTCTTGCCGCGTGGCGATACCCGGCCCTTCGGGGAGGGCGCCGTAGCGAGCTCGAACGCCGTCGTCTCGGACTGTGCAAAGTGCTACTCTTTGCAAGAACGAAGCGTGCTGGGGCGCCTGAAGGTGGCCTCGGCATCGCAAAAACGGCGTCCGGCCTGCTTGACAGGCGGGACGCGCAGTTGAACGATTACCTGGTTGATCCTGCCAGTAATCATATGCTTGTCTCAAAGATTAAGCCATGCATGTCTAAGTACATGCCGAAATAAGGCGAAACCGCGAATGGCTCATTAAATCAGTTATGGTTCCTTAGATCGTTTCTTCCTACTTGGATAACTGTGGCAATTCTAGAGCTAATACATGCAGTGAGCCTGAAGCCCTTTGGGCGACGGGTGCTTTTATTAGACCAAGATCGATCGGGTTTCGGCCCGTATTGTGTGGTGACTCTGGATAACTTTGTGCTGATCGCATGGCCACGAGCCGGCGACGTTCTTTCAAGTGTCTGCCTTATCAACTTTCGATGGTAGGTTACTTGCTTACCATGGTTGTTACGGGTAACGGAGAATCAGGGTTCGATTCCGGAGAGGGAGCCTGAGAAACGGCTACCACATCCAAGGAAGGCAGCAGGCGCGCAAATTACCCACTCCCGGCACGGGGAGGTAGTGACGAAAAATAACAATACGGGACTCTTTTGAGGCCCCGTAATTGAAATGAGTACACTCTAAATCCTTTAACGAGGATCAATTGGAGGGCAAGTCTGGTGCCAGCAGCCGCGGTAATTCCAGCTCCAATAGCGTATACTAAAGCTGCTGCGGTTAAAAAGCTCGTAGTTGGATCTCAGTTCCAGACGAGTAGTGCATCTACCCGATGCGACGGCTCGGACTGAACATCATGCCGGTCCTTTCTTGGTGCACTTCATTGTGTGCCTCGAGAAGGCCGGTGCTTTTACTTTGAAAAAATTAGAGTGCTCAACGCAGGCGAGTCGCCTGAATAAACTTGCATGGAATAATAGAACAAGACCTCGTTTCTGTTCTGTTGGTTTTTGGAATACGAGGTAATGATTAAGAGGGACAGACGGGGGCATTCGTATTGCGGCGCTAGAGGTGAAATTCTTGGACCGTCGCAAGACGAACTACTGCGAAAGCATTTGCCAAGAATGTTTTCTTTGATCAAGAACGAAAGTCAGAGGTTCGAAGGCGATCAGATACCGCCCTAGTTCTGACCATAAACGATGCCAACCAGCGATCCGCCTGAGTTACTCAAATGACTCGGCGGGCAGCTTCCGGGAAACCAAAGTGTTTGGGTTCCGGGGGAAGTATGGTTGCAAAGCTGAAACTTAAAGGAATTGACGGAAGGGCACCACCAGGAGTGGAGCCTGCGGCTTAATTTGACTCAACACGGGAAAACTTACCCGGCCCGGACACTGGGAGGATTGACAGATTGAGAGCTCTTTCTTGATTCGGTGGATGGTGGTGCATGGCCGTTCTTAGTTGGTGGAGCGATTTGTCTGGTTAATTCCGATAACGAACGAGACTCTAGCCTATTAAATAGGTGCGGGGTTCCCAGCACCTTACAACCTTCTTAGAGGGACAAGCGGCTCCTAGCCGCACGAAACAGAGCAATAACAGGTCTGTGATGCCCTTAGATGTCCGGGGCCGCACGCGCGCTACACTGAAGGAAGCAGCGTGTCTTTATCCCTGTCTGAAAAGACTGGGTAACCCGTGGAACTTCTTTCGTGATTGGGATAGGGGCTTGCAATTGTTCCCCTTGAACGAGGAATTCCCAGTAAGCGCGAGTCATAAGCTCGCGTTGATTACGTCCCTGCCCTTTGTACACACCGCCCGTCGCTACTACCGATTGAATGATTTAGTGAGGTCTTCGGACCGATGTCCGGCGCGGCCTTTCGGTTGCGCCGGTCTGTTGGAAAGATGACCAAACTTGATCATTTAGAGGAAGTAAAAGTCGTAACAAGGTTTCCGTAGGTGAACCTGCGGAAGGATCATTACCGGATTGTTCGAGGGTGACGAGCGCCATTGTTTCTACCCCGTGTGGGTGAAGCAGCTCGCTGCGCCCGACGCTTTCCGCCGCTGGCCCCGCTTGGACGCGGGGACGGCTATACCCGAACATGCCGGGGATTGCCCGAATTTCGAAGGGCGCCCCGTGCCAAATTTGTTGCGCCCAGTGGACGCCGGCTGCAACCTTGGACGGTTGGCTTGGCCGCGCCCGCGGGTAGAAACGGCGTAACGCACACTGTTGGGTGGGCTTTCTGAAGTCCGCCTCGGCACTCTTGCGCGGAATGGGAGTAAGACGACCCGACCTGCTGCTCTTGCCCAGTACGAGGGGAACGGCGAAGCGTGCGGTCGGTCAAGGAACTGACGGTCGAGAGCTAATGCCGCTGCCGCTTAGTACACACGGAACCGTGGTGCGAGCGCTCTCCCGTCCTCCGCGGCAAACGCTGCCGAGTCTGAAAAGGCTGGCGGCTGCCGGTCGCTTCCTGCGGCGAGTGTGGAGTAACGACCCGACTTTGTTGCTGCCCAAGTACTAAAGGAACGGTGCGGCGCTCGGTCGGTCATGGAACCGGCGGTATTGAGGGTGCGGCTGCCAAGTACGGAAGGAACCGTGGCCTAAAGCACTCTCCCGTCCTCCGCGGCAAATTCCACCGCGCCCGAAAGGGCCGGAGGCTGCCGGTCGGCTCCCGCTCGTGACGCGCGAGGTGTCGAGTTCGCGGTTCAATGCGACGACGTCTGCAGGCTATTTGCCCGCCGCCGAGGGAAAGGCGGCGTTGCTGCGAAGTACCGAAGGAAACGCGGCTTTGCTACGTCGGAAGCGTTCTGCGGTTTGCGGACTTGTGCGCTTTGGGAAGGCGCCGCACGTCGAAAGAGGAAGTACGGACAGACGAGGGACTGTAATCCCGTATTCGAACGCACTTGCGGCCAGGCCCTTGCTGGCTTCGTCTTCCGCCTCAAGTAGACTTGTTGTGGCTCCGGCGCAGAGAGCCGTCCCTGGCACTGGCCGAGTGGCTTTGGAGAGCTGCGCGAGTACGCGCGCGCCAAGCTCTTGTCTTTCGTCTCGAGTAGGCTGTTGGATCAGCAGCGGTCATGCGGAAACGCGTGACCGCCGAACGAAAGAGCGAAACAGGAGTAGCGCACGCCGAAAGGCGCTCTTCGAAACCACACACAGGGAGACGCCACGTGCCTGAAACACTGGTTGTACTGTACTGAATTGAACAAACTATTTTTCACGACTCTAAGCGGTGGATCACTCGGTTCTCGGGTCGATGAAGAACGCAGCCAGCTGCGAGACTTGGTGTGAATTGCAGGACACACTGAGCACTGATTCTTTGAACGCACATTGCGGCCTTGGGTCTTCCCTTGGCTTCGTCTGTCTGAGGGTCGGATCACATATCAAGAGAGCCTTCGGCGCACAGGGAACGTGCGTCCGTCGACTCGTTTTGACCGCGTCGGCATCATGGACAGTACGTTGAGCGCTGAAGCCACGCGCCAGCAACCTCACGAGAAGGAGACGGTGGCGAGCCGTCGTGCCAAATCTTCGAAGAGACGGAAACGAGGCATTACTACTGCAGCGTGACGAGTGCGCGCCTCTGGCAAGACCGCCGCAGGATGGAGTCGGATACCTGCAGGGAAAGAGCGGTCCAAGCTCGAGGCGCGAACGTCTGTTGCCT
>NW_027225629.1:10000-20000 GCF_038994185.2 Dermacentor albipictus | reverse complement strand
CCGAGCTACCCTGCTTATCGGAGAGAGCGAGTGCGCGTGAACGCGGGCTCGTCTGACGATCTGGATTAAAGAAAAAAAAAAAAGTGTGTCCGAGATATTGACAAAGACAAGTGGTCGCTGTCGCTCTGAGTCTTAGCGCGTTATAGAAAACGTGGGATGGCGGTGCTTCCTCGAGGGTCTAAAAGTACAATCTTCGAACTAGCGCTCCCGGCGGAACGTGGAGCTAGCATCCTTCTTCTTGGAACGGTTTGCAATGGACTGCTTGAATGTGCCGACCACGCGTCACGGGTCGCGTATAGAGCCAACGTTTGGCAAGAACGCGTCTAGCACAACCGATCGCGGTTGCGATAACCCATCGTTGGTAGCGAAAAAAAGAAAGAAAGAAAAAAAAAACACCTACCCGCAGCTTGTTAGCAGTAACCGTAAATGTGGTTCTAAATATAGGTTCGCTGGTCACTGAAACTTTCTCATAACGCACACCACTGTAGTCCAAAAAGAACAAAGCACGCACAATGGATATGATACAGCCGTCACCGCATGATTTCGCGTTTTCCTTATTGCATTACTTTCGTGGGCATGCGCGCTAGGGCCACGCAGGCCAGGAGGCAAGGGGAAAAATAAATAAGAAATGATACGCGATCCTCAGCATTGACTTGGCTGATGTGGCACTCGCATTTATGTTCTTTACCTTAGGCGAGCGCAACGCGCCAACTGAACTCCAATTTCCCATAACGGAAATTCGTATTTGGCCATTTGGTTGTATTTTTGGCTGATGTTCGCGTTTTTCGCCCGAGCATGCGCTTCACTGCGCCGCTCGTTGCCCCTTCAATGCGGCTTCACTGCCCTGCAGGCGTGTTCTGCGTCAAGCCGAACCACCAGGCAAAAAGCCTGGGCGCCGCCATCTTGTTGAGAGCGGCGCCGGGGACACAATCGCGCCTAGCTCATTGAGTTTTCCCCCAAAACTGAACGAAATAGCCTTATTTAAATGAGAAAGATGCCGCGAGTGCCGCAACGAAGGACCTTAAGGATTACCGAAGGGTAACTGAGGGCGACGCGACGAGCTTTGGAAAGAAGAATGATGGGTGTAGCGCTACGGGGGATAAGAATAGAGCAGATTCGGGGGGTGAGCGAACAAACGCGAGCTAATGACACCTTAGTTTAAACCAAGAAAAAGAAATGGGCGTGCGCAGGGCATGCAATGTGGGGGGAAGATCATCAATTAAGGGTTACCGACTGAATTCCAAGAGAAGGGAAGCGTAGCACGGGGTGGCGGAAATTTAGGAGGGCAGATTAGATTAGGAAGGGCGCAGGCACTAGACGGCGACCGTGACCGGGCTTACACGTGACCGGGGTGCTTGGAGAATAATGGGAGAGGTCTTTGCCCTGCAGTGGTCGTAGCCAGCAGGATGATGATGACGAAAAGGTAGCAACAGGTATTCATAACATACAGGTTGGAAAGCTGAGGCACCTCTGAACCCTTGAATATATTTCGCCACACTTGGCCATACGACAAGTTTGTTTTCGAGGCGCTCGGTCCCACTGCAGCGAAAATGTTGCCGGAAATCGGGCACTCCATTTTTGTTTCATAGGGAACCTTTCTTCCACTAGGGCAGCGGATTTTCGCAGGGCGAGCTTGCTGTCGTTTACGGATCAAAGCGATAGTGAACTCCAAAATGCAGTGTTGGCTTTGAGTGGGACTTACATTGATTGCAAAACCCACGGCTAATCACCCTTCCCCCCCCCCCCCCCCCCCAAGTGGCTCATTACAGCAGACAATCGTTCAGAAACACCGGCATCGTTGCGTATAGTATGGGAATGGTGCGTGTCACGTGAGTGCTCGCTTCGAGCTTGTGTTCTTCATTTTGATTGAATGAAGTCTCACCTAAGTGAGCGGGGGCCGATCCCGGAGGTAGTGCAATACCGGGCCGACCTGCGGCGGAGGTGAAGCAGGCTTCAAGCACTCCGCCAACTTCCAAAAATAGGTTTAATATCGTGGGTCCATATAGAACCCGTATCAGATATTAAGCTGATAAGAACAGATACTACACTTTGATCTTAGCCAAAAGGCCGAGAAGCGATGTCTTTCACTTCACTCCATTGTACCACTGCCTTGTGGGTGCCCTGGCGACATTGGTAACCTCAGCAACAGCGTGGGCAATCTTATAAAACCCAGCCCGTCTAGAGACTCTATGCTCTCTATCTCGCGAATCAACTCGCGACGCCTCAGTCTTTCACTGTTAACGAAACGCCGTCGCGTAGAAACGAGACCCGAGCGCAAGCTTGTTCGCAAGGCAAAACCAACGAAGGCAACCTCGTAGAAAACGGAACAGGCGAGCGGAAAACACGCGCAAGGGGAATGCTTACTTCCGTCTGAATGCGACCGCTCAAGGCGGCTTTCTTTGAGGCCTTCGTTTCAAGCCCGTGCGCAAGTGTAATACACTACGCGCATTTCCCTCATTTCCTTTTATTTACCGCAAGGCCCACTGAAAGTTTTCATACGGCACAGGCCGGGACGGATTGCAACGTGTCGATTCGACCGCTAGAATTAGGTAGCGCGCCTCATGTACGAATGAAAGAGAATGAAAAAAAAAAAAAAAATAAATATAGAAAAGGCTGCGCACTCCTTCCAACCGGAAACATAGAGGGCAGGAAGATCGCCATGTGGAGCACAGGTGTTGTTAAAAAAGAAAGAAAGAAAGAAAGAAATAGCGCTACCCCATCATCTTTACCGTGTGCGTGTATACACACACACGCACACATATGCACGCGCACGCACGCGCGCGCGCGCACGCACACACACACACACACACACACACACACACACACACACATACGCACACATGCTAGCATAGCTTAAGCACAGCTGGAAAGCTCAGCCTTGCGCAAGAAAAAAGGACCACGCCCTTTCGCAAGCCCCTTTGAAACTTTTAAATGAGAAACATGTGTACAGCGAGGTCGTTCGAAACTGGCGCGAAAACGCATCCGCGCCATCTGTGTGCGGAACTAGGAAAACCTACGGCCTTCGCCATACAGAAAGAAAGGTAGATGGCGCGAGCTAACGCTCCGTTGCATACTAAGAACGAGAGCTAGTGAATAATGGCAGAAACGTCTTGGGAAGAGAGAAAAAAACAACAACAACAAAAAAAAAGAAAGACACGCAAGTTGTTGGCTCGCGCAAGCATTCTATTTTACAGCGAGTAAAGAGCATAGCAACTTCTCACAAGAGCAGCAAGAAAGACAAGAAGAACGTGAGAGAGGGGGAGAAACAGGCGCGTTTCTTTGGAATGCAGAGCATGCTGCACACACTATGAAGTGCCAAAGAGACGGGGAAAGCAGATGGCGCGATTGTGTATGTCCTCAAAGCTTGAAAACAATTTCTAAACTACAAGGTGTGCCGAAGTCCGCCTACTCTCATCAGGTTGCTCCCGCCTCCAATTGCATTTAAATTAAAATTACAGTCGCCTCAGAGGCAGAGAGAGAGAGAGAGAGAGAGAAAATGTGTACACTTGCTTCGCGCAGCTGCACCCGTTCAAATTTTACAGCAACAAGAGCACTCCCGCAGGCACAAAGTCCGCTGCCGCGTCCGCCGGGGCGGAATGCACTCGCTTCCGTAAATTGTCGTGCGGCAGACTGCTGCATCGTAGCACACCTGAAACCGCGCAGACGTCAGCGATCGCCGCGAGATCGCTGCGAGCGCTAAAGTCCGAAACCACGTCCGCCGGGGCGGCGGGAGCTCGATACCCCTTCACGAAACTTCTGCGTGTACACCGCCGCACGGCCACGGCGGAGTCGCTGGCATCCTGCGCGCAGTTGCATTGCGTCGCGCCGGGAATCGTTGAAGCCCCACGCAGACGTCGGCGTCGGCCCCGACCTGGCTGCGAGCGCTCGAAGAGACCAAGTCCGAAGCCACGTGAGCCGGGGCGGTGTGAGCGCGACTAAGTCCGAGACGACGTCAGCCGGGGCGGCGTGAGCGAGACCAAGTCCGAGACTACGTCAGCCGGGGCGGCGTGAGCGAGACCAAGTCCGAGACTACGTCAGCCGGGGCGTCGACTAAGTCCGAGACGACGTCAGCCGGGGCGTCGAGCACGCCGCGGTCGCTTTTCCCACTCTTACTCGAAAAATGGCGAAGGGGCCGCGCTAGCGTGCCTTGAATCGGTGAGCGGCGGTACCGCGGCGATCGCGAGAGCTCAAATCGGCCGTGCCAAGGCCAAATATTGGCGCTCGGCTCGGCGCAGTACGCCGCCTTGTCGCACGAGTACGGCCCCGTGGAGGTCTGGTCACTTATCGCTGCTCTTATAAGGGGCCGTACCGCCCTGGCCGACGTTGTACCGTAGTGCCGTTTTCGGCTTGCGCGTGTTCGTGGTGGTGTCCGCGCACCGCTCCGCACTCGAGAATCGTGCCCACGACGACGCGAGCGCTCGGAAGAGACGCAAGTCCGAAACCACGTGAGCCGGGGCGGTGTGAGCGCGACTAAGTCCGAGACGACGTCAGCCGGGGCGGCGTGAGCGAGACTAAGTCCGAGACTACGTCAGCCGGGGCGTCGACCAAGTCCGAGACGACGTCAGCCGGGGCGTCGAGCACGCCGCGCGCGCTTTTCCCACTCTTACTCGAAAAATGGCGAAGGGGCCGCGCTAGCGTGCCTTGAATCGGTGAGCGGCGGTACCGCGGCGATCGCGAGAGCTCAAATCGGCCGTGCCAAAGCCAAATATTGGCGCTCGGCTCGGCGCAGTACGCCGCCTTGTCGCACGAGTACGGCCCCGTGGAGGTCTGGTCACTTATCGCTGCTCTTATAAGGGGCCGTACCGCCCTGGCCGACGTTGTACCGTAGTGCCGTTTTCGGCTTGCGCGTGTTCGTGGTGGTGTCCGCGCACCGCTCCGCACTCGAGAATCGTGCCCACGACGACGCGAGCGCTCGGAAGAGACGAAAGTCCGAAACCACGTGAGCCGGGGCGGTGTGAGCGCGACTAAGTCCGAGACGACGTCAGCCGGGGCGGCGTGAGCGAGACTAAGTCCGAGACTACGTCAGCCGGGGCGTCGACCAAGTCCGAGACGACGTCAGCCGGGGCGTCGAGCACGCCGCGCGCGCTTTTCCCACTCTTACTCGAAAAATGGCGAAGGGGCCGCGCTAGCGTGCCTTGAATCGGTGAGCGGCGGTACCGCGGCGATCGCGAGAGCTCAAATCGGCCGTGCCAAAGCCAAATATTGGCGCTCGGCTCGGCGCAGTACGCCGCCTTGTCGCACGAGTACGGCCCCGTGGAGGTCTGGTCACTTATCGCTGCTCTTATAAGGGGCCGTACCGCCCTGGCCGACGTTGTACCGTAGTGCCGTTTTCGGCTTGCGCGTGTTCGTGGTGGTGTCCGCGCACCGCTCCGCACTCGAGAATCGTGCCCACGACGACGCGAGCGCTCGGAAGAGACGAAAGTCCGAAACCACGTGAGCCGGGGCGGTGTGAGCGCGACTAAGTCCGAGACGACGTCAGCCGGGGCGGCGTGAGCGAGACTAAGTCCGAGACTACGTCAGCCGGGGCGACGAGCACGCCGCGCGCGCTTTTCGCACTCTTACTCGAAAAATGGCGAAGGGGCCGCGCTAGCGTGCCTTGAATCGGTGAGCGGCGGTACCGCGGCGATCGCGAGAGCTCAAATCGGCCGTGCCAAGGCCAAATATTGGCGCTCGGCTCGGCGCAGTACGCCGCCTTGTCGCACGAGTACGGCCCCGTGGAGATCTGGTCACTTATCGCTGCTCATATAAGGGGGCCGTACCGCCCTGGCCGACGTTGTACCGTAGTGCCATTTTCGGCTTGCGCGTGTTCGTGGTGGTGTCCGCGCACCGCTCCGCACTCGAGAATCGTGCCCACGACGACGCGAGCGCTCGGAAGAGACGGAAGTCCGAAACCACGTGAGCCGGGGCGGTGTGAGCGCGACTAAGTCCGAGACGACGTCAGCCGGGGCGGCGTGAGCGAGACTAAGTCCGAGACTACGTCAGCCGGGGCGACGAGCACGCCGCGCGCGCTTTTCGCACTCTTACTCGAAAAATGGCGAAGGGGCCGCGCTAGCGTGCCTTGAATCGGTGAGCGGCGGTACCGCGGCGATCGCGAGAGCTCAAATCGGCCGTGCCAAGGCCAAATATTGGCGCTCGGCTCGGCGCAGTACGCCGCCTTGTCGCACGAGTACGGCCCCGTGGAGATCTGGTCACTTATCGCTGCTCATATAAGGGGGCCGTACCGCCCTGGCCGACGTTGTACCGTAGTGCCGTTTTCGGCTTGCGCGTGTTCGTGGTGGTGTCCGCGCACCGCTCCGCACTCGAGAATCGTGCCCACGACGACGCGAGCGCTCGGAAGAGACAGAAGTCCGAAACCACCTGAGCCGGGCCGCGGCGGGAGCTCGACGCCCGTCACGCAACTTTGGCGTACAAGCCACCGCACGGCCGCGACTGAGTCGTCGCCACCGTCCGGCTGGCTGCACTATAGCACGCCGGGAACCGGGAAAGAACCGCGCAGAGGTCGTCGTTTTGCCGCGGCGTTGGCGCGAGCGCGCGAAGAGACAAAGTCCGAAACGGCGTCAGCCGGGGTGTCGAGCACGCCGCCCGCGCCGGTCGCACTCGTGCTCGGAAACGGCGAAAGGGCCGCGCTAGCGTGCGGCCCCGTAGGGGCACAGAAAGGCGATTGTTCTGGAAACCGCGCTGTCCATAGGCGAGAGATTGCCGTTCGCGCATTCGGTCGACGCGCTGCGCTTTCACGACTTCGGCATTGCGCTGCCGACGTAAGCTTTCCATCTCGCTCGCGGCGCTGCGAGGCGGCACGATTTTCGCCAAACGCTCGTCGAAAGTGGCACGAGTACGGCCCCATGGAGATTTGGGAACTTATCGCTGCTATTATATGGGGGTCCCAGAGAGCAGTCGCCCCCAAAAGCGACCTGGGTGTTTGATATGCGGCGGGCTTCGTGCCCGTCAAGCGTGTCCCCGGTATCGCTCCCGTGGATCCCACAGCTGACGTCTGCAGCCTCATCCGCTTGATGCGTTAGGGGCTGGTTGTCGGACGACGCTTTCTCCACGATATCGAGTTGTGTTCCGCATCGTCCTCGGACGAGTCAAATGCGAAAGCGCCGAAGGCGCGGGCGTGACCCGTCGCCTGGCGGCTTTGCCGTCTCGGCTACGTTGCAAGTGTCGGTCGGTCCACCTGTGCTGCGGGCTCAAGAGAAACCGCAAGCCGTGATCGAGTCGACACAACCAGTCTATCGAGAATGTTGCGTGCTTCTTGCCGCGTGGCGATACCCGGCCCTTCGGGGAGGGCGCCGTAGCGAGCTCGAACGCCGTCGTCTCGGACTGTGCAAAGTGCTACTCTTTGCAAGAACGAAGCGTGCTGGGGCGCCTGAAGGTGGCCTCGGCATCGCAAAAACGGCGTCCGGCCTGCTTGACAGGCGGGACGCGCAGTTGAACGATTACCTGGTTGATCCTGCCAGTAATCATATGCTTGTCTCAAAGATTAAGCCATGCATGTCTAAGTACATGCCGAAATAAGGCGAAACCGCGAATGGCTCATTAAATCAGTTATGGTTCCTTAGATCGTTTCTTCCTACTTGGATAACTGTGGCAATTCTAGAGCTAATACATGCAGTGAGCCTGAAGCCCTTTGGGCGACGGGTGCTTTTATTAGACCAAGATCGATCGGGTTTCGGCCCGTATTGTGTGGTGACTCTGGATAACTTTGTGCTGATCGCATGGCCACGAGCCGGCGACGTTTCTTTCAAGTGTCTGCCTTATCAACTTTCGATGGTAGGTTACTTGCTTACCATGGTTGTTACGGGTAACGGAGAATCAGGGTTCGATTCCGGAGAGGGAGCCTGAGAAACGGCTACCACATCCAAGGAAGGCAGCAGGCGCGCAAATTACCCACTCCCGGCACGGGGAGGTAGTGACGAAAAATAACAATACGGGACTCTTTTGAGGCCCCGTAATTGAAATGAGTACACTCTAAATCCTTTAACGAGGATCAATTGGAGGGCAAGTCTGGTGCCAGCAGCCGCGGTAATTCCAGCTCCAATAGCGTATACTAAAGCTGCTGCGGTTAAAAAGCTCGTAGTTGGATCTCAGTTCCAGACGAGTAGTGCATCTACCCGATGCGACGGCTCGGACTGAACATCATGCCGGTCCTTTCTTGGTGCACTTCATTGTGTGCCTCGAGAAGGCCGGTGCTTTTACTTTGAAAAAATTAGAGTGCTCAACGCAGGCGAGTCGCCTGAATAAACTTGCATGGAATAATAGAACAAGACCTCGTTTCTGTTCTGTTGGTTTTTGGAATACGAGGTAATGATTAAGAGGGACAGACGGGGGCATTCGTATTGCGGCGCTAGAGGTGAAATTCTTGGACCGTCGCAAGACGAACTACTGCGAAAGCATTTGCCAAGAATGTTTTCTTTGATCAAGAACGAAAGTCAGAGGTTCGAAGGCGATCAGATACCGCCCTAGTTCTGACCATAAACGATGCCAACCAGCGATCCGCCTGAGTTACTCAAATGACTCGGCGGGCAGCTTCCGGGAAACCAAAGTGTTTGGGTTCCGGGGGAAGTATGGTTGCAAAGCTGAAACTTAAAGGAATTGACGGAAGGGCACCACCAGGAGTGGAGCCTGCGGCTTAATTTGACTCAACACGGGAAAACTTACCCGGCCCGGACACTGGGAGGATTGACAGATTGAGAGCTCTTTCTTGATTCGGTGGATGGTGGTGCATGGCCGTTCTTAGTTGGTGGAGCGATTTGTCTGGTTAATTCCGATAACGAACGAGACTCTAGCCTATTAAATAGGTGCGGGGTTCCCAGCACCTTACAACCTTCTTAGAGGGACAAGCGGCTCCTAGCCGCACGAAACAGAGCAATAACAGGTCTGTGATGCCCTTAGATGTCCGGGGCCGCACGCGCGCTACACTGAAGGAAGCAGCGTGTCTTTATCCCTGTCTGAAAAGACTGGGTAACCCGTGGAACTTCTTTCGTGATTGGGATAGGGGCTTGCAATTGTTCCCCTTGAACGAGGAATTCCCAGTAAGCGCGAGTCATAAGCTCGCGTTGATTACGTCCCTGCCCTTTGTACACACCGCCCGTCGCTACTACCGATTGAATGATTTAGTGAGGTCTTCGGACCGATGTCCGGCGCGGCCTTTCGGTTGCGCCGGTCTGTTGGAAAGATGACCAAACTTGATCATTTAGAGGAAGTAAAAGTCGTAACAAGGTTTCCGTAGGTGAACCTGCGGAAGGATCATTACCGGATTGTTCGAGGGTGACGAGCGCCATTGTTTCTACCCCGTGTGGGTGAAGCAGCTCGCTGCGCCCGACGCTTTCCGCCGCTGGCCCCGCTTGGACGCGGGGACGGCTATACCCGAACATGCCGGGGATTGCCCGAATTTCGAAGGGCGCCCCGTGCCAAATTTGTTGCGCCCAGTGGACGCCGGCTGCAACCTTGGACGGTTGGCTTGGCCGCGCCCGCGGGTAGAAACGGCGTAACGCACACTGTTGGGTGGGCTTTCTGAAGTCCGCCTCGGCACTCTTGCGCGGAATGGGAGTAAGACGACCCGACCTGCTGCTCTTGCCCAGTACGAGGGGAACGGCGAAGCGTGCGGTCGGTCAAGGAACTGACGGTCGAGAGCTAATGCCGCTGCCGCTTAGTACACACGGAACCGTGGTGCGAGCGCTCTCCCGTCCTCCGCGGCAAACGCTGCCGAGTCTGAAAAGGCTGGCGGCTGCCGGTCGCTTCCTGCGGCGAGTGTGGAGTAACGACCCGACTTTGTTGCTGCCCAAGTACTAAAGGAACGGTGCGGCGCTCGGTCGGTCATGGAACCGGCGGTATTGAGGGTGCGGCTGCCAAGTACGGAAGGAACCGTGGCCTAAAGCACTCTCCCGTCCTCCGCGGCAAATTCCACCGCGCCCGAAAGGGCCGGAGGCTGCCGGTCGGCTCCCGCTCGTGACGCGCGAGGTGTCGAGTTCGCGGTTCAATGCGACGACGTCTGCAGGCT
>NW_027225629.1:0-2500 GCF_038994185.2 Dermacentor albipictus | reverse complement strand
AACAAAAAAAAAAAACAGCTTTGAAATGAGCATTGATAGTGGCCACGTTTTTTCGGGGCATGTCTTGATGAAATAATTGCAGTTCAGTTCGTTGGTTCAATTGCATTTGTTGGCTCCTTGCAGCATGTCTAGATTTCATCTTTTTCAGTATTCCTAGTGTTCTCATTGTAGTATGAATAACCTGCAGATTTTTCGTTGTTGTTGTTATGCGTTATACAATGCTGAGCGATGTTTTTCCTTTCCTTGAAGCTAGCCATAGAAGTATAAAACTTTCTATAAACTCATTACAATAAGAATCCAGCATACGGTTCATCATCGGCTCGATAAACGTTCGGGAAGTGGCGACTTTTAATGCCGTGATCATGAAGCTTAACAGCAGAGCGTGTTCATCAGATATGCCAGGGGTGACGTAACGCAAGGCGTGAATCGAATCTAAGATTGAAATGGCGTTCTGAATTCTTTTGGTTCCAGATAGAACAAACAAAAATATATAAAAAAAGCATGTCATTGATTGTCATTCAAACCTCAAGAGCGCGTGGAGAAAGTGTTCCGGTTTACATTCGGCAAATCGAAATGAACGGCTAAAATTAACCTATCGTCTGGTTTCATGCGGGAGATCACGTGCGCACGCAAATTTCTTCGTACGGGAATTTTATGAAGTGAAGGCGGCTACAGATCATTTCCTTTGTCTAGTTCATGTTCGTAGGCGCAAATTGCAAACGTAATACTTGGAGGAACGTTTCCACTAATCTACAGGGGCTCTCTCATTTCTCCGATTGCTCGCAAACACATTGCATTGCTAGTCGTGACGTTTCACAGTGACGTTTCACCATGCCCGTCGAAGTTGATTACCAGTACCGCGCCAGCGTCGACCGGCCGGCGAAGCGACGAACTCAGCAGCGCATGCGCGAGGCCCTACAACACCCCAACCGAGCTACCCTGCTTATCGGAGAGAGCGAGTGCGCGTGAACGCGGGCTCGTCTGACGATCTGGATTAAAGAAAAAAAAAAAAGTGTGTCCGAGATATTGACAAAGACAAGTGGTCGCTGTCGCTCTGAGTCTTAGCGCGTTATAGAAAACGTGGGATGGCGGTGCTTCCTCGAGGGTCTAAAAGTACAATCTTCGAACTAGCGCTCCCGGCGGAACGTGGAGCTAGCATCCTTCTTCTTGGAACGGTTTGCAATGGACTGCTTGAATGTGCCGACCACGCGTCACGGGTCGCGTATAGAGCCAACGTTTGGCAAGAACGCGTCTAGCACAACCGATCGCGGTTGCGATAACCCATCGTTGGTAGCGAAAAAAAGAAAGAAAGAAAAAAAAAACACCTACCCGCAGCTTGTTAGCAGTAACCGTAAATGTGGTTCTAAATATAGGTTCGCTGGTCACTGAAACTTTCTCATAACGCACACCACTGTAGTCCAAAAAGAACAAAGCACGCACAATGGATATGATACAGCCGTCACCGCATGATTTCGCGTTTTCCTTATTGCATTACTTTCGTGGGCATGCGCGCTAGGGCCACGCAGGCCAGGAGGCAAGGGGAAAAATAAATAAGAAATGATACGCGATCCTCAGCATTGACTTGGCTGATGTGGCACTCGCATTTATGTTCTTTACCTTAGGCGAGCGCAACGCGCCAACTGAACTCCAATTTCCCATAACGGAAATTCGTATTTGGCCATTTGGTTGTATTTTTGGCTGATGTTCGCGTTTTTCGCCCGAGCATGCGCTTCACTGCGCCGCTCGTTGCCCCTTCAATGCGGCTTCACTGCCCTGCAGGCGTGTTCTGCGTCAAGCCGAACCACCAGGCAAAAAGCCTGGGCGCCGCCATCTTGTTGAGAGCGGCGCCGGGGACACAATCGCGCCTAGCTCATTGAGTTTTCCCCCAAAACTGAACGAAATAGCCTTATTTAAATGAGAAAGATGCCGCGAGTGCCGCAACGAAGGACCTTAAGGATTACCGAAGGGTAACTGAGGGCGACGCGACGAGCTTTGGAAAGAAGAATGATGGGTGTAGCGCTACGGGGGATAAGAATAGAGCAGATTCGGGGGGTGAGCGAACAAACGCGAGCTAATGACACCTTAGTTTAAACCAAGAAAAAGAAATGGGCGTGCGCAGGGCATGCAATGTGGGGGGAAGATCATCAATTAAGGGTTACCGACTGAATTCCAAGAGAAGGGAAGCGTAGCACGGGGTGGCGGAAATTTAGGAGGGCAGATTAGATTAGGAAGGGCGCAGGCACTAGACGGCGACCGTGACCGGGCTTACACGTGACCGGGGTGCTTGGAGAATAATGGGAGAGGTCTTTGCCCTGCAGTGGTCGTAGCCAGCAGGATGATGATGACGAAAAGGTAGCAACAGGTATTCATAACATACAGGTTGGAAAGCTGAGGCACCTCTGAACCCTTGAATATATTTCGCCACACTTGGCCATACGACAAGTTTGTTTTCGAGGCGCTCGGTCCCACTGCAGCGAAAATGTTGCCGGAAATCGGGCAC